>NW_025782949.1:0-31939 GCF_021130785.1 Homalodisca vitripennis | reverse complement strand
TATTCTGTTGTAAGAAGTCTTCCAGGTTATCTGCTATAATAACAGTGGTTTATTCTGATGTAAGCAGTCTTCCAGGTTACCTGTTTCAACAACAGTGGTTTATTCTGATATAAACAGTCTACCAAGTTACCTGCTATAAATACTCGTAACAGTGGTTTGTTCTGTTGTAAGCAATCTTCCAGGTTACCTGCTATAATAACAGTGGTTTTATTCTGATGTAAGCAGTCTTCCAGGTTACCTGTTTCAACAACAGTGGTTTATTCTGATATAAACAGTCTTCCAAGTTACCTGCTATAATAACAGTGGTTTGTTCTGTTGTAAGCAATCTTCCAGGTTACCTGCTATAATAACAGTGGTTTATTCTAATATAAGCAGTCTTCCAGGATACCTGTTATAATAACAGTGATTTTCTTCTGCTGTAAGTAGTCTTCCAGGATACCTGCTACAGTAACAGATCCACCTACAATATTAAAGAAATCTATTCAGATATTGTTATGTTATTACTCCACATTATAAGGTTCCCTTTATGTTAGAATAATTAATTGTGAACTAAAACCCTTTTTGAAAATTATTTTATTTCAAACACGTGTTTCGGTATAAACCATTTTCAGTGTCCTCCTTTGTCAGCCTTTGATAATAGGAATGTCAGGCTGACAAAGGGAATACAGTAGTAATTATCAATAGCCAAACATATCAAGAAAAGGTTGAAAACATTTCATTGACAGCAACAATCTTAAAAAATTAAAAAAGAACCCCACCCAAGAGTACACAAAACTTATAAATGCCACAATAACTAAATGCAAAAGTTTAACAAAAAGTAGAGCAATACCAACTTAAAATGACAAATCCAAAAGCTCCTACACTAAAAGGTCAACCAAAGACTCATAAACCGGATATTCCAATTAGACCAATAGTCAACTTTCGTAACGCTCCTACTTACAAGGTATGTAAATTTTTACATAACAAAATAAAAACCAACATGCATTTTGAAGACAATTACAGCATATCAAATTCAAGTAATCTGGTAAATCAAATTAAAGACATTCAAATTCCATTATACTCGTTCTTCTTTCCTTTGATGTTAACAACATGTACTTAAACAATCCAAAACAAGAAAACAATTCAAATTCTAAAAGATAATATAACAAAAATACAGTCAACTTGAAATGAATGAAATTAACAATATCTTATCATTGACAAAATCTACTGTTAATCAAAATTATTTTCAATACGATAAGGGCTTTTACAAAGAAGAAGATGGGTTGGCAATAGGATCTTCTCTTTCAGGCCTTCTTGCAAATATATATATATATATATATATATATATATATATATATATATATATATATATATGCAACATTTAGAAACCAACAATATAATGAGTGATACTAATCCATTTAAAGATAAAATAATTTACTGGTTTAGATATGTTGATGATATCTTATGTCTTTTCACTGGAGATGAGAACCCAGCAGAACAGTTTTTAACATTCCTAAATTCTATATCCCCAACAATTAATTATTTTATTTTGTTAAAACTCATATACAACATTGTCAGTACATAAGCTTATCTTGCAAAATTGCCATACCTTCTCATTCATGATGTTATTTTACTATTGTTTATTTGGTTGTGGATAAATAATATAAACTTACCTAACCATAACCGCCTTACTTGTCCTTCTTCCCGGCAACCTAACTACCACTTATCTTGGGTTTACACATTGTTGCTTGATAAGATTGGAAAAGTTTTAATAAACTTAATTAATACATACAATAAAAATAAAATTGATTTATGTAACCATTTGGTAGCAAAGTTAGGTTTTCAAAGTGTTTTGGGTGTAATAAGCATATAAATAAGCGCATTTTACTCTTAAAAACTTGTTTAAATTTCAAGAATCTCAATTACTTAACAATTGCATTGTTACTTAACATGCAAATATGATGAGAATGTGTTATTGTCTTGTCATACTAATTTTAGTCTATAAAGTGATTTTTTTTTTTTCTTTCCAGGTCTCATGCTGTCAGAATCTTACTACAAGAAAAATTACCGTATCAATATGAATTATGGTAATAATATAACTAGTTTTGACTCTAGGTAAGAAGGTTTTCATATAGTACAAGGAGGCAGTGACTTTTTAAGTATGACGTTGATGTGTAGCGTATTTCTGATCCTGGTGATTTTTCTTCATGACAGAGTTTTCTGTGTACAACCAGTAGTAGACGGTATGGATGGCATAAATTCAACTCTGAAATTAGAAGATATAGTAAAGCAGAACCGACAGATGTGGAATAATTTACAAAATGAAAGAAAAGAACAAGATAGAGCAAATTCTAAATCGGTGACGACGACTGGTAATCCTACTGTATTGGATGAAAATTATGCGAAAATAGAAACAGAAGATTCTTTAAAGAAGCCTCAACAGCTTGAAGGAAATATATTAAAGGTAAATGAAGAAAAAATAATAACAAAAAATCATTCAGGGATCATGACTTCTCAAGATTTTAAGAAAGAAAAAACCGATCAGAAGAAAGAAAATGAATCTCATCTTACAGTTGGACTTTTTAGTAGGGGTAAATTGAAAATTCCTGTGGCGCAATCTCCTAATAATAATAACTGGCAAGAAACAGGAGGTGAACAGATAAAAAAACCCTTTAGAGAGCCCAACAACAACGAAAGTTCTTTTGGGCAATGCAGAAAGTGTAAAAGAAACTGATCCCAAGTATTCTCCTACAAAAGAAAACCCAGTTGAAGAGGTGAAGTACAAAGATACACCTAATAGATTAGGAGAAGAAGCTGATAAAGGGTTTCTAAATGATCAAATAAATATAGATATTTCAAATATCACTCCCAGAAGTGAAAAGCAGGTGGAAAATGAGACACAAGCGAATGGAAATTATAAACAAAGTAGTGTTTTCTGTAGACTCAAACAGTGCTCAGAGTGTGAATAATGATTGTAGTGAAACAAAGTGTTCCACAGGTACGTCACAAGAACAACATTGTTATGGTAACTATTGTACATACGTGTTATTATTTGCTAGTTCTTTATACTGGCATCATACGCTTGGTAAGTTTTAGAAAGGAAACTAGAATGTACACAGTCGATATGTTTATGAAGTGCCTCAATGAATTATCGATGTATATAGTAAAAAACTTGTGGATTTCATTTTTTATTTCTATTACTATCAACATAAATGGAAGTAAATAAGAAAGGCTGGCAATATGGGGGGAGGGGAAGAAATGATGGGAAGAGTGCTGATGTTTATGGTACCGAACCTTTTAATTCACCAACTCATGGAGTGGATAGGCGGATTACATCACAACGTGCAGCTCCCACAGGTTTATTGGTAATTTTTTTCACCCTTTTAAGTTTTAAGGATGCCTGTACCCTAACACTCAAGACTTGAGATCACTTGAACTTAGTAAGAACTGCGCTCAGAGATGATAACATTTCAAAAAGTAATTGTGTACCACTGAATGCCTTGTTACTCAACCAATTTCACAAACGCACAGATTACTTGGAGAAGGAACTTAACTTGAATCTCAATAACACTTGAGTTATCTACAGATGCTGCTGATCATAGTCTACTCTACATCAATCTGGTGAATATCATGTAAATTCTTACCAATTTAAAAATATTACTATTTTGTCATCACCCTACCGTACTAAGATGGTTGTGGGGGAAGGAAATTAACATCTGCTGTCATCTAATACCGTAAAAATAACAATCCTGATTCTATTATAACATATAATAAGAAACTGTTTTGTTTATATATATATAAACAAAACAGTTTCTTATATATCAAGAATCCATATATTGTTTAAATAGCTTTATCCAGTTGCTATTATATAGATTAGATATCTTGTTGCTGGGTTTTGTTATTGTATTGTGTACATCAATGGATTTTTAGTATTATGTATTGAGACTGATGTATAAAAGAATTCTCTATTTATGTAGTTTATATTTTTGACTAAACCAGAAACCAGTGCACTTTTAAGTAATAATATAGCTTTATAATATTAAAGATCCTAAAATTTAATTAATGTTTTAGAATTTTTGTTTATACTCATGCAGATGGAATCATAACTTTCTTCTGATTTCGGTTTCTGATTAATACAATTGTTACTCTGGAAAAAATTTCAACTGAAAGATGTTTAATGAATATGTAAAACAATGAAAAACTTGGAAGTTATTAATTTTGTTTTAGAAATTAACAATTTAAAGATTGATGATAAACCATCTAATTCGTTGTATATGAAACAATTTCACCAACATTTGGTTTACACATTCCTTCATTGTTTAAATGTTAAATACAGATTAGAACCAAATCGTAAATTTCGTTGAAATTTGAATTGTGAATTTTTAAAATTGAGTGTATTAATATTATTTTAAAGCAGCATTGATGAATTTATCCATATCCAGTAAAATAAAGATAAATTCAGTTGACGTAAAAAAGATTAATGCAACTTTTTCAGTAATTGTACAAATTATTAAGAGGTATAGCTTTAAGAGTCATTCCCAAACTGAATAAGAAAATGCCCGAAAAATTCAGTTAACAATAATATTGAGTAAAGAAATTAAGATTGGCTTATCTCCCTTTTTGTTATGTGATTTGTGATACAATTAATTAGAACAATAAAGAGATAAGCAACACAATTTAATAGTCTACAATACCCTTACTGTTTTTAAATTTCACTCATTAAACAAACTTGTAGAATACCTTTGTTCCCAATGCCAGCTCTGAAGTAGATTATTTTGGGAAAACAATTATACAATTCTAGTATATGATCTAAATGTTTATCACAGCTGGATTCAATTCTACACTTTATCTCTTACATTCTACATCCAAACCACATAAAAACGAACTTTTGCTGTAAAAGAGTTCAGAACTACGGAATAAAATATCATAGTTGAGATTTTAAAGCTAACCCACAAATCTGATGAGCGACTTATTGCAGTATATTCATTGAAGGGAAAATTCCTATTCCCACAGTTGCACCAGCACTACTGTGAAAGCACCAAAAACCATCCTGATTCCAACAATCCTTATAAATCCTCTCTGAATCCCTTCCAGCCTGGTAATATGATGAATGTAGTACTATTCTACAGACCACTGTAGAATACTCCATTATGGGGCGTAGCACCACGCCACAAGAACCCAAAAGTTGGATTGCTCTACTGCTTACAGCATCGCTGTGGCGATTCAGAGAAAGGATAAAGTTCAAGAGAACCTCTAGATTCTTCACAGTATCACAACGCTGTAAGCAAGTGTCGTATATGGTTTAGTTAATTTGGAAGTAGGAATCACTGCGACAAAAGGATATGGACATGCATTTTGAGGTATTAAGCTGCATTCCATTAGTAACACACTAGTTAAAAATGAGAACGCTGTAGAATATTGCTCTCTCCCACATAACTCAGCTTTTTAAACAACTTTATGTAGTCAGCAAAGAGCAGAATCTCACTCTCAGTCACCTTGCTAATGTAATTCATACATAAATTAAACAAGTAATGTTCCAAAATAGGGCTCAGAGATCCCTGAGGTGACTTCAAAAGGGTCAGAACAGCTGTTTGTGAATCTAACACTTGACGGTCTCCTAGAAAGATAACTAACTTCTCATCCGTGACTTCTTCAAATGTTCTGTAAAAATTCACACTGTCTGGTAGAGGGCTATGGTTTTGTAATGAGCTTTGAAATGTTATCTTTAGAGAAGGATGTCACTATTGAATTCTGTGGTTTCTTTAAAAATCACCATTTGAGATACTGTAAATAGCATAAAAAGATAATGTGATAGTAAAAATGGCAGTGTTCAAGTGGTATAAGCAGTTTTGTGAAGATCTCACAAACATTCAATATGATTTTTTATTTTTTTCTTCTCTCAGGACAAGAAGCTTAGAAATTGCACAAAGTCTTAAAAGGATCTTTACACTGCCTCCGGAGTGACAGGATATTCTGGATGGTTAAGGTTGGGGGTATAAGCTACCTGCTATCAAGATCCCTGAGCAAGAATTTAGGGTATTAATCTCAGTCATGTCTCCTTTGAAAATAGGGAAACTAGCGTCTCCAGTCTAAGCAGACAGGGGGTGGCACGCCCTTATGTCTAGACTAACAAGAACTTTTGACACTTAAAGAGCTCCAACAGTCATCTTCCGCAGTTGACTAGACCTATCAATCTACCCTTGCACATTTTCAGTTAGTGAAGTGCCGCTCCTGGTAATCCATAAGGTTGTCCAGTTTTAAGTGACACATCGCTTTTTGCTGTACACAGTGTAGGTTCAACTGGAAGGTATAAACCAGCCAGAAGTGAATCCTCCTAGGGACAAATATAACCTGAAAAATGGTAATTCTTCAAACAAAGACGATCAGGATCGATCCTATTGCCTCTAAACTCTAATTTCATTGATTAAAAACTTAGAATTTCACATTGGATCCAAAGTGTTAATGATTTGAACTTGCAAAATAGTTTTGTACATTGTTTCAAACATACTGCCTAGTGAAGAATTGCATTACTGATGAATTTGACAACTTCTTAAAGAAAGTGGCAACTCACAAATTAATTAGTGCATTTATCTTTACTTTCAGTGTGTTTAAAAATATGTGTACTTTGGAAAAAGGATGAAATATTGAGATTTATATTTGTTTTAGTCATATTTGACAGCATTATTTTTCTCCTGGTAGTTTTTTTAAGATTTATGTTACAGAGTTGTAATTTCACACTAAGTTAATATTAGTTTTATCAAGACTTTGCTATAAAAATGTACCATTTAAAGATACAGTTTGGATACTGGATTAGTGAATTGTTTTGTATATTACAATGAAGTGAAAAACAATTAAAGTAGGGCTATATTATTTAAATAACCTACTTAATTTTGAACTTCAATGCTATTTTCAAACACATAGTTTAATATTTTTTTGTGTATAGTAAGGCGTTTATATTGTTTTGTTACAAAGCTCGTTAGTTAACTATTTATTTATTGTTTTCTACTTGGAGGGTATACAAGTAACATTTAAAGGAAAAATGTATATGTTTTCTTAGATTTTGTGTGTGTATTGTATAGTTCCTATTGATTTGTACATGTAGCAACTTGTGAAAAAAATCAAAGCATTCACAGTAATGTTTTAATTAACTTTTAAAGTTTTATCTACTATTTTGTCATTTGGTTGTTTGTTATTTTTTACACAACAAATGTCTTTACATTATTTTTATTTATTTTTTTCATTAATGTAATATATACAGGGTGCCCCACGAGTAACCTCACAAACTTCTCAGGTGGTTTCCTCTCATCGAAATAATGAAAACAGTTCCTATGTCCGGAAACACTTTGTTAGCGAGCTAAACGTGGTTTCGTTAACGCACTAGATTGTGCATAAATTATGAAGGTAATCATTTTGGACCCCATTTATAAGGTATAGACATTAGATTAAAAAATTAGCAATGATCTGCAATTAAAATTTTTTTTTTAAGAAGAACGTTCGTTAAACATATATTGCATTTTCTGTCTTATTTTTTGTATGTGTTGATTTAATTAAGCATTAATTTTTTTAACTTTGTGTTTGTTTATTATTAGCCTATTTGACATTACAGTAGAACCCCTCATATCCGGCCTCGGTTTTACCGCACCTCGGTTTATCCGGCCACTTCCCGGAAGCCAATATTGAAATTTATTTACCACGGCTTGCAGACGCGCAGTTGCACGCACTAGTCTCCCACGACTCTTGCGTTATTTTGGTGTATCTATTTGTTTACATTTTCCTGTGTTGTCCTCAGTTGAGCTAATAGGTTTAACCTGTAAAACAGTTTGTTGATTATTTCCAGTGCGGTTAGTACAGTACAGTACAATTGTTTTGTTTCGTCAAGTGCTGTGTACTGTAGGTTGGTTTATCCGGCCGAATCGTTATCCGGCAAGGGGCTCGGTCCCGTGGTGGCCGGATATGAGGGGTTCTACTGTATTCTCTTCAGATTTAAGTTCTCTAAAGGTTTTGGTTAGCGTGTTTATTACCCATTTCATTTAATGAAGTTAATGTACTTCAAATCTAAACAAAGCTGTTTATCACGACCAAATTTGGCATATTTTGTCTGATATCTCAGAAATGAGTGGTCTAACAGGTCAGGGACGTATTTTATTCAATCTTTCAGTTCATTTAATGTTAAATCCAATAAATTTCACAACTATTTTTACACCATAAAAATATTAGTTTCCTTTCCTAGAAAATCTGGCAAAATCTTTTGCTAGCCATAGCGTGCTAAGAAATCTTTCCGGTCATATGTTTATATGAACTGTTTTGGTTGGAGGAAACCACTTGGGAAGTTTGTTGGGTTACTCATGGGACACTCTGTATACTACTAACTTGACTTATACTTAGATAAAAAAAGAATGATATAGTTTGGCATAATCTTTCACCTTTTACATTTGACATTACATGGCAATATTTCACTGTATTTTATTAGACTTCTGGAGAATATTTATGGACACATCATTTGACTTTGAATGGCTTTGATTGTATTTTTACCCAGGATCAATTTTTACGTAGTGTTTGTAAAAACGTTGTTGGAATTCTTCATTTTAAAAATAAATAATATTAGTATTTCAGTTGCCAGAAAATCTACATACTTATTCTGACTGAAGGACTATTTAAAATCGTTAAAGCCTGTATCAGTATCATGGAGTAGCTGGTAACGTCAACCAAGCCATTTGGAGTTTATCTGAGATGATGAGATTTTTATATATGCAAAATTTAAACTCTACAGATTTGCTAACCTGCAGATAGGCTTTGTAAGGCCTTAATCATATGTTCATCATCAATTATGACGTTACCTATGTAGAAATGACATTATACGTAAAATTGTTAAGTTCATAGCTCAATTATTTTTGAGATAAGCAAAAAATAGACAGAAGAGGAATTATGTCAGAACCTTTAGTGATAACTAAGCAAAATATAAACTATTTCTAGATTAAAAATCAATTAATTGTCTAAATATCACTCTGAGTTATATAGGCTTTGTGGACACTCAGCCAAATTTGATTGAAGGATATTCATCATCATGGAAAACTATCTTGGCTATATACAAATAAACTATTAAAAGGACCCAATAAAATGTTACAAAAGTTTTACCTGACAATTCCACAAATATCAAATGTTAAAATGTCAAATGATTTAGCTCTCTCTGTCTGTTTACTAATTTGTTTATTCTATGATTTTCTTGTTGCCACATGATTATCCATAAGCCCAATGTAAAAATGTTTACTAATGCTCAGCCAATAAGGATATATTCTCCAGTATGTCTTTATGGGGAAGAAAATAGAAACTGTTGTCCTTAGCTGTTCTCAGAAGATCACTCAAAGAACATTTGAAAATTATGTTGCTTTATGATATTTTTGTGATACTAGGGTTGTAAATTTATAATTAGTACAAAGTTTAAACAATTACTAATTTAAGTTAATATTACTAATTATTGCTGCTAATAACTTATCTTAAGTTTTAAGATCTTTTCATATTATATTATTGTTTCTTAAGATTTACTATTAGTACATTAGTTGGCTTCAAAAGCACTTTAGCACCATATATTTGTAATAAAAGGTACTTTCATTATGTTAGTTCACTTGTATCGATGTTAACAATGTTTAGTTTAGTAACTGGTATTTACTGATTGTAAACATTATGATGTGGTACATCTTAAATTAAATTACAATGTCTTGAGAAATATTTTTAAACCTGCTACTTAAAACATGTTAGATGTTGTCATGTTTCAAGATTGGTGAAATTAAGGAAATTTATATTACTGAATTTTGTTGTTCAGTTATGTAAAGAAACGTTTAAAAACTAACTATGTGATATGTAATTGTTCCAACTCATTGATGCTTTATGTAATATTTATAGTTAATATACCAATATATGATTAAAAAAAGCCAAAGTGTTACACAGCCTAGCTTTATTTAAACAGTATAACTGTAAATCAAAATGGTTTATGTTTCTAACAAAATCATTGTCAGTGTTTTTTTTTTAATTACATGAATAAAATATAAAGTTGTGAAATCATTGTTTTTACTCAGTTTCTCAATATACCCTCCCGCTTCATTGATACCTCATTCTTAAACACATGTCTTCAGATGAACTCTCTCCACATTCTGAAGATAATCCTAAAACACATCCATCCAAGAATTATAAGAAATAATACTTTTAAACCAATACGTTTAGTAACCGAAATATTATGAATGACAGGAAAAAAAAAATGATAAATATTATGATAGGAGTGACAGAGAAACAGCTGACACTGATTTAAGACTTACTTACGTGTCTGACAATTGGTTTAAAGTTTGTCAAGCTACAAAAATATTATATGATAAAACTAATCATTTCATAATTAATTATGTTTTACTTTTTCTTGTACTGTACATTTCAACCTGCACCGAAACTAACCATCAATTCCTTAAGGGAAATTTCTCTATTGGTTTTAAGAAAACCCAGTTTGTGTACTTGTACAATGCAAATTCACTCTTGGCTGCTAGACACTTACTACCTGCTTGTTGTGATTTATTACTGGTACCAATAATACAACAGGATAAAAAAATAATTTTTCTATACATTAAAATAATTTTATCTCCATGAATAAAAACTTTTATTAAGGCAGTATTTGTGGACATATTAATATATATATAGTCGATGATGATTTTAGTAATAGTCCTATACTGAAATATTAACTTTACCATTTCACAAGTATATCATGTACTCATTTTCGTTTTTGAATATTGCACATGAAATGGAATTAATACTGTCACTGCCGCCTCTTCATTTTGACAACTTTCTTACACAGCCCGTTTTAATGATTTTTTAAATAAATATAATTTTTTAAACAATTATAACAAAACTATGAATCTTAAAAACAAAAATATAATGTGTTTTGTAAAAAATAAAAATTTTACCAAAAAACCATCACCATGTAGGTACTAGTCAATAACATAAATTTATCTCTCATTATTATTTGCTGTATTCGGTGTTAATCACTGTCACTATATCTACACATATTTACAGTTGAAACCCATTTATGTTTATTTTTTTATTGTGAGGGCCCTAAGCCACTTGTTCCTAGACCAGCATCTGTAATAAACCATTTATTTATAAAACACAAGGATACAAGTTTGTATTACTATTATGCTGATATTTGCTTTTTTAAGTAAAAAACAATGTCAACAAGTCCATCGGTAGTAAAATCAGGTTCATTATCTGTGTCATCTTGGAATTAATCGTCACTTTCACTGTCACTTGAAAATTTGAGTAACTCTTCTAGCACTTATATGTCTTCAATATTGTCACAATGTATTGTATTCACTCACAAAACAATAAATTGTAAACTAAAGTAATATCAAGCAAATCTATAACAAGACAGACGACGAATTAGCATAACGACAACAACCGGCCACCGCGACCGCGACGCGACGACGAGTTCGTAAGAACACTTTTTTCCGATATTTCAGATGACTGCCAACATTTCATATATCATAATCCATAGAGCAAAAAAATTAAAACGTGAAATAGCGAATGACTATCAATGCCGAAGTCTAAATACGTTTAAATGCATATTTATTACTGTAAATGTCGGCAGTACAAAGAATTCCATGCGTGACGTCAATGACGTTGTCGGCAGTGAAAGTGTTAACTAAATGTAATCATAAAGTTAATAAAACTGGACAGTGAACATCGAAAATACAGTGATTGTGAGGACAGTTTGAATATTATGGAGTATTAAGGCTACACGTTAATGCGAGAGAGCAAGGACTGGCGAGAGTCCGTAATGCTACAGGCGCACAGCTCTCTGAACAGTTACAAATAAATACTGGAATAAAATGGGCCTACGATCTCAGGATTCCGATTTCCGTCGCACTGGCCGCAAACGTTTTATTTGGTTGTCGACATGTTGAGATAGGCTGATGCTTGTTTGGATTTGCAAAGCTTAACCTAGCTATTGACAAGCTGATCAAGATCTATACCTAGCACTAAGATCTAACACTATTTAGTTATACCAATTAACATCCAACACAGAATGAGTCATAACAACAATAGAGTTAATTGACCAGATAATCACTTAATTTAACCTTTTATTCCTTAAATCTTCAGTTGATTATTGCGTGTAATTGTTCAGCTATAATTAGCTTATAGTTGTTGATTGAATTTAGTGAAAATTCTCATTAAAAGTAAGACAAATATGCAATTATGTAAATTTACTAATTATTCTATGTTATTTGGTTAAACACATAAACAAATCTAACTAAATGTAAAGATCAAATCTGTATAATAAGAGCTGCTGCATCCAAACAAATATAACAAGTGTGCAGACTGCGAAAAATGAGCATATAAGTTCAGCTGTTGGTTACAACAATCAGCTGATTATTAATCAGGAGTTAAACAACATTAATAATATTCATTGGTGTATGTGAGAGATGGCGCTCAGTAAAACATTTACTATTACGTTTTCACTTGTAGCGAAATAACCTTGGTATCGAAATGGTCATATAACAGTACCCCATGTTTTACTAATCTTGTAAATGTTTCATAGCCCGTCCCGTTTTTGAGTTATTACAGTTTGAAAATTGTGTATGTCCGCCATTTTAAAACATGATAGGATATTTTTCTGAAACTTTTGTTATAAAACCAGTCTTCATTATATACATTGCGCTATCTACATTTACACCAAAGCTACGTACAACTTTGTTTAACATAAAATGTCGAACATTTTTTGAAGTGCCCACCAGGGTCTAAATTAAATTTTAATACTAGATGAAGACAACTTCGACGACACGAAATCAATATTTGGGGGAAGAGCGTTCCCCAATCGCCCTACGTTCATCGGAGCCTGAGCTCTCAGACTGGTGCAGGCAAACTGAACAACGTTCCGGGCATCCACTCTGACTCGTGCCACCAAATAATCTAGATCATTCATTACAATGACAATCCTCGACAGAATTTATCTCACAAATATTTTTGTCATTAACATCATTTGTCCCCGTGGCTCAAAAAATGCTGCAAGCATTTAGTGAGACCTTTAACTCAATTGGTAAACTATTCATTCCAAACAGGAGTGTTCCCCTCTCTCCTGAAAATTGCTAAAGTTGTGCCAATTTTCAAGAGAGACGACCCAACTTCAATCATTAACTACCGGCCTGTCTCAATTTTGCCAGTGATGAGCAAACTTTTTGAAAAGCTTTTTCTTATAAGAATGTTTAGTTTTTGGACAAATGCAATCAGCTCTCAAGTGAACAATTAGGATTCAGGAAAGGCAAATCGACAACAGGCGCAGTCGTTAGTCTTGTGCGCATATTGACTATGTTTGCGCCAAAATCTGCTCAGGAAATTTTGTTCTGAGATCTTTAGCCAAATACTGCCCGAGTTAACTACTGATTAGGGCGTATTATGGACTGATTTACCCCCATCTGGCTTACGGTGTGGTCCTTTGGGGAGCTTGCGCAAACACACAGTTTCAAAGAGCATTCGAACTCCAAAAAAAAGGAATCCGAATAATCGCAAAAATAAATTTAGAGAGTGGTGCAGGGAAACTTTCAAGAAATTGCAGCTGTTGACTCTGCCGTGCCTCTGCATTTTAGAACAACTTTGTTTTGTATGAGTAAATGTGCCTTAACCAGAGGCCGAGACATACACATGTATGAGACACGTGGGAGAGCTAACTACCGAACTGGGACACACAGAACGGTGGTTTATGAAGGCCTGCCCTCGCAGGCGGGTGTTCATTTCCTCAACTACTGCCTAGTTCAATTAAAGATCCTCCAGTCACAAGCATTCTATAATGCAGGTGAGTTTTTGGCATTCGACTGGGAGACTGCCCAATTAGAAGACTGACTTTGCTAAGATTTGATTTGGTTCTTGAAAGAAGGATCTTGTATTTTTAAAATTATCAACAATGTTTTTTCATAAATAGAAGAAATAACAATGGGCTCTAACTAGAACCCTGAGGAACGCAAGATTCAACGAAAAACTCATCAGAGACACAATCAAAATGTTTTACTAATTACCTTCTGTCGTGAAAAAGTAAGAAAAAAACTTTTTTTAAATCACTAAAAATTTCAAAACCGTACAATTTTTTCAAAAGCTACAAGTGATTTACTTTGTCAAACGTATGTAAAAAATCTGTGTAACTTACACATGTTGTTTAAGGTAGACATACAAACCTTTTTGAAACTAAGATTTTGAATATTTATTGATCTATCTGAGAAAACCCCCATGCTGGTTAGAGGTAATATAGTTTCGGACATGGTTGAAAATATTATATACAACTGATTGGAATATCTTCGCTGGAGGTGATAAAATAGCCACTGATTATAGTTTTTGACGTTACATTTATAGCATTTTGAACATATGTATATATTTACAAGAGGCAAGATGAATATATGACGAGAATGGGTTTTATAAGAAAATCTGAACAATCCTTAAAAATTAAAGAAGAATTGCCATCAAGGCCAAAAGAGCGCTTTGACTTATCAAGTTTATCAGTTATGTGGCAGAACTTCCTCTCGGATATTTAGTTATCCGTAAGACCGCTGACTGATGACAAGTCACTGCACTCGGCTCGTAGACAAACTGGAATACGCTGCAAATGAACTCGCAATCTCCGCACTCCTCTCTCCAAACCAGTGGCATTGTTGGTACAACTGTCATCCGAGCTTTCTCGTACTATTCCTAAAAGATACTTGGTCGTTCACAATAGGAGCCTACCGCTTTTTAAGAAAAAGGTCTAATTTAAATAATTCTTTTCCTTACAAGTTCTAGTTCAACTCTAATTTGTTTGTATTTATTCAAAACATTAATAATTTTAATTCTCTGTATAGTATTCGATTTATCTCTTTCTTTTTTATATACTTTTTATTGCATTGTAAGAAAACCAAAAAGGAGTTTATTTTTTATACTGCGACAATGTAATACTGTAATTAGTTTTAGAATATAAAATATGCTAAAAGGTATTCACACTGTCATATATAACTAGTAACAACGCTATACCATGTAGTTTTTCCAATAGAACGTTATAATTCAAAATAGCTGCCTATCTTACAATTATAAAAAATACTCATTCGAGTGAGAAAATTTGTGTTTAAATTATTAACGTTAGTGATGAAAAAATCAACCCCCAAAACCGGATGATAAATATCTGTCATAACTTAAGTACATTCTTTATAACTAAGTATACTATGTCTGACAGTGCCAAATATAAAATACTACCTACGCGCTTCACAATGTTATTGTTAGAACTCAGATTAAACATTTCAGTTAAATACAATTCCATTAACTAAGTTATAGTCTACAATTTACCACAAATAGGCACGTTAGTCTCCCAGAAAATATAGTTTCTAATTTTAAAACTGATTTGTTCTCTTTATTAAAACAAAATTTACAAACAGACAATGCTGGGTTTGGTGAAAAACCAACTAATCCCAAACTAACAGAGAAAGAGCCCCAAAACTATTTTTACTCAAATAGTCTCACCCTCAGCTTCTAAATTTGAAAGTGTTCTTTACTGCTAGTAACACTACTCCGCCCGATATACCCCACCTTTGCTATACCATAATCATTTGTGAAGAGCTCAGCATTTATGATCAAATTTAGGCCCAGGTGGTTGTCGAGCAGGTGTCAGTAATTACAATATCTCGTCCTGAGCTCTCTTACATTTTGATAATATAAATTAACAGTGCAGTGTTAGCTAAATAAATAATTACACCAACAAAAATAACACATAGTCAACAAATATAAATAGACCACAAGCCATAAATAGAATTTACGTGACAAATATAACAATAAATTAGAATGAACATACAACACATCAAAAACAAATACAACACTCCTAGATCGCTGGCTAAGGCGAATGTTGAATCCAGAGTCAACCACTGGATTGGTTGTTCTTGGATATTTGTAAGCGCAGGAGATCAGTTTGGTCCTCTGTCAAGACAGCAGGTGCTTACTAACTTAGCTTTACGCAGAAAAATGTTCTCCGAACAGATGATCCAGGCAAACTTGTGGCGGTGGTTCACAGATCTACCTACGTACCGCCCACAGGATCCAAGTCTATTCTGTCAAAGCCAGGTAATAAATAGTGTTGTGTTCGTTAGACAGGCCTTAGTTCGGTGCCTAAAATCCTTGACTTTTATTAGCTTTAGGACTCATTTCTTCCATATCGATTTTACGACAAATCTTGACGATTATTCCCTGGGAGAATCGGGTTTGATGATACTGGAAGCCAGCCTATATACTTTGCCTGCCATGTCAGGTTCTAACTTAAATACCAACTTAAGTAATAGGTGGTTTATTACTTGGTAATAAATGTAATATATAAAACCTAAGAATCGAATGTAACAATGAACAGGAAACTGGTTCTCAAATACAGGAATCATTCGAATCAAGACTATCGTTAGCTGATTCGAATAGTAAGCATTTCAATCTGGAAAAGCTCAAATAATTAAAAGAGAATTAATAATCAATTACTACTACCCTCAGAGATCCAACGCTAGGACTGCGCCACGTAACGTTGATTGTATTAGTTACTTTAGAGATACGGACGACGCGACGTGGCTGAGGTCCGGAGGATTATTGCATTTAGTTCTGAGATCCAACGCTAGGACTGCGCCACGTAACTTTGATTGTATTAGTTACTTCAGAGATAAATGTTTTATACGGACGACGCAACGTGGCTGAGGTCCGGGGGATTATTGCATTTACATAGTTCTGAGATCCAACGCTAGGACTGCGCCACGTAACTTTGATTGTATTAGTTACTTCGGATATAAATGTTTTATACGGACGACGCGACGTGACTGAGGTCCGGGGGATTATTGCATTTAGTTCTGAGATCCAATGCTAGGACTGCGCCACGTAACTTTGATTGTTAACATTTTAATATCTACTACCTGAGCTACTTAAGCCTCTCACTCCAAATGTCTATTGTATGTAACTAATATAATCAAAGATACTACTGATATAAGTAAGATGCTGTTAGAATACTTAACTTGGAGCAGTACAAGAATAATCACCAGTTATTTTGTTGTGATATAGACCGGGAAAATGTCACTTTCTGTACAGTATGACAAAATGAATTCATTGTGACTTCAGGTGCTCCGGAGTGTTCAATTCTGGGTCAGCCCAGATTGTTTAAGTTGCCGATTCTTGGCGTCCGCTCCCCTGCAAAAAAAACTATTAGGATTATGTACTGACGATTTAAATATTTATCGACATATCCTCACGAATAAAGACAAGGCTATTACATGCGGGCCTGGTTCTATTGTGAAACGGAGTAGAGAAGCGCACATTACATAATCAGTGAATAAAACAGAAACATTATTTAAGACAAACTAAAATGTCGTTTCGAATAAAGTAACATTTTGCTACTACTCAGTAAATTGTTTAGTATGCTTATGATATATGAAACTCAATTCTGTTTCACTATTTTGCAGCAATAAATAAAACACAAAATATCAAGATATACAAAACTTCACTTCAACTATGCAGTACCTTAAACGGAGCTAAACAGGAATAAACAAAGGTGCATGCAACTCTAATACTATAAGGTTTCCATACATTCTGTTTGTCTGTAATAAAGTTTAATGCTTCAATGTTGCGAGCCAGATCAGTGACTGTTTTAGATAGCATTCTGTCAAAGATCAGTTTCTGTCATATCAATAACATGATGCGTCACTCACTATATATCGGGTTTAATGGACATTTTAGTCGATAACGAATCAAGCTTCCGCTAACAAATAGCCTTGCATATTGTTACTTATGTACACATGATAATTGAACATATTATTAAATGTTATTAGCAAGATTACAAAACTAATTGTGGTGGATTTTAATTTTCTGAAATATTTTACGCGTTATACTGTGCGTTCGGCAAGTCGCTCTGAACCAAGTGGCATG
Source organism: Homalodisca vitripennis (assembly GCF_021130785.1). NCBI lineage: Eukaryota > Metazoa > Arthropoda > Insecta > Hemiptera > Cicadellidae > Homalodisca > Homalodisca vitripennis. Next base: position 14,029 of record NW_025782949.1, on the reverse strand, counting down.
ACAGGGAATAATTTCACAGTTAGGTTGGTATCTCTGTGCTGTTGCCGAATACAGCGAGACCTGCCAGTCGTTGAGTTGAGGTTGTATTTTATTTATTGAAGTTCTGTTACCCTTTCAGTAGAGGAACGCATTTTCCTCATTGAATACGATTTTCGTAAAGGTTACAAGTACTTTCTGAAAAGTTTCCAGATTCAATTATTCCTTACCGTAATGCAGTACTAACACTGATCGAAACTTCCAGGCATCTGGCTCTGTTGAGGACGCTGAACGTAGTGGTAAGCTAGACGAATAAAAGCCTATGGCACAAAGTCCAACAAACATTGCGTAAGGTAGCACAACAGCATGGTATCGGACTTGCTAAGTCACGTAAAGCTGCAAAAAAAGAACTTAACCTATTCCCATACACAGTAAGTTGTGTTCAACAGCTGAAAACTTCAGATAATGACGAGAGACTAAATTAATGATTGTCATAGATTTCAACGTTTCATTGACCAAAATTCCGAAGACATCCTTGACGTAACGTTTTATACAGATGAAGCGTGGTTTCGCTTGGGAGGTTATGTAAATAAAAAAATATATACTCGACTATGGTCGGCAACTAACCCTCACGCTTACACGAAGAAAACATTTGAGTCTGGGTTGCCGTGAGTAGAGCACACATTGTGTGGTCAATTTTTTTCAAACACAGTCAATAGTGATCGTTTTTGTTCTGATATTTAGGAAAACTTCATGAATCAATTAACACAAATGGAAATGAATAATTGTTGGTTCCTGCAAGACGTGGCATCAGCACATGCATTTAACATCTCAATGCCTTTCCTACGCAACGTGTTTGGTGAACGAATCATTTCCAAGAATTCGTGGCTTGCAAGAACTTCTGATCTGACTCACCCGAGTTCATTTCATGGGATGCGGCGAAACAAACAGTGTATCGAAATAGACTACACACGGTTGACGAACTTAAAGCCGCGATAACGGAATACTTTCGAGGAATCACTGTTCTTCAGCTGGGTATGTTGTTTGCGAACAAAATGAAACGAGTGCAATGCTGTATTGTTGCCAATGGATGTATGCCATTTCGAACACCTCTTATAAACAATGTAATCATGTACCAAGGTATGGTTTAACAATTTAATTAAGGTATTAAATTATTCTTTCTTAAAACTGCTTAGTCACTTCTTTAAATATATTTTCATAAATGCATAGTCACAATTATTACAGTGCACAGCGACTTTCCGAACGATCTGTAGAATCAATTATTCTAATTTACTCTTTACATAGCATAATAAACTGAAATACGATTATGTTATAATGTTTAAATCACAGTAAAAGAACTTGCTTGCTTTTAGTTCCATTGCTGCACACAGGTTTATCCGCAAATATAATTTTAACGATCCTGCGAGAATCATTAAAAATGTATGAGAACAGACTTTCTGCATATGATTGCAATTTACTGTATGTGTTGCGTGAGATATTTTATGTGGTTCACATTTTGTGCAACATAAAAGGGGATTTGAGTTCAGTGAATAATTGGAGAAGAATGGCATGGTAGGAAGGCTCTGCAATTGTACTCTGATATTGACCTATTTTACGTAATATACCCCATTGTCGTACTTTTGTGATAGATGTGTCCGATCTCGTGAAGCTGCTGCAGGTCTAGTGATCATTTTCTTCCATATACTGTACTTACGAGATTGACAGTCGACTCGAAAACGAAAAAAACTGAATATGTTCATGGCTGGATCCAAGTTTGGGGAATCCGATGTAGCGGTGATATTCGACTATTAATGAGCTCTGAACTGTGTGTTGAAATAGAACATTTCTGAACCTCGCAGTTACTTAGTAAATAGTTGTTCTTCACCATCCCCCAAGAGAATTTCGAGTCTACGCAATTTGCTTCTGAAGTAATTCAGAACTAGGAACTGACATAACTACTACAATATGGGCTGGAGAATTCTAGAAAGGGAACGATTAGTCCATAATTGGAACTGTAGAAACTGTGGGAAAGTCTTGTAGCCACATCTTAAAGCAGTCGTTTAGCTAACATTGATCCGAATTACGGTCAGAAGAATCCAAGTATTTGGCACTCACACTACAACTCGCATTAAACTACAATGTTGGAAGTTAACGAATGAGGTGCTATCTAAGGTATTAAGTTGGTTTAATACCTAACATAATTCATAGGAGAATTAGCTGTATACATATTCTATAAATAACCAAATTTTTAGTAATTTCTTAACACGCAAACCAAGCTTTGAAAGTGCAGTTTCAGATGTCATTTGTTTGCAGATATTGTGGTATATTACTTCAATAAATAAAATTATTATCTGTGTTGTAATTCGAGACTATCCTCGCCGAAGCGAGTGTTGGTTATGTAACATGCAATACATCTCCAAACAACGTTCTGCAAGCTATTGTAATCATTTTGGTAGAACTCAAACTGCTCAATTTCTTAGGTAATATTTCCCTTCATGTTGATACATAAAATTAATATTTTTAATTAATCTGGAGAAGCCGTGTCAGTAAAAATCAGTAAAACTCATATAATGGGTAGATTTCCAACTATTTTTTGCTAACAAATTTACTACACAGACCACACATTATATAGGATTATATCTTCTAACTAAAATCCCACTAATGTAGTACAGATTGTTTTTGCTTAGAGTAAGAATTGTCAAAATGATTTATAATACTTTTAATTTGGTAAAGATCTATGACATTGATTTTATCATCATCTTTATCCAACTGCGTTGCTTCAATGAAAGTAATGAATGAATTACAATGGTTCAAATCAAAGCCCAAACAATTATTTTGAACATATATACTTGAACACTATTGTGAAACAGGTTTTCCAGTGCCCACTAAAATTGTTTTTCATCTGGATCATTATTATTTCCTCCACATCTTATAAAAGAAAAAAACAAATTCAGGTGGCCTTGAGAAAAGTATACATTAAAATATACCTAAAATCTTTTGCCACGAATGGCCAAGTTATTACAAGTTTTATTGATAAATGAACCCCTTGTTATCAAGTGGGTTAGAATTTCCCAAAGAAATAATGAAATTTAACATAATCAAAGAATAATATGTGTATATTTTCATTTGTTGATAGTGTTTATTGTATCTTTATTTATAATATCAAATTAGAAGTATACTTTTTCACCATATTTTGTATATTCTCTTCCCCTCTCCCCGCGAAATATAATGCTAGCTACGCTCCTACTTCTGCCTACTGTCCAATTACTAGCATGCCGCTCCCAATAACAGCAAATTCAATCACCTTTGTTCTAGGAACTGACGTAACATGACGTGTGCATCACAGTTGATCAGTCTGGTGTGTGGATGTAAATCACAAACTGTCTAGGGAACATGTGGCGTAGAGAAAGATTAAAAGCGTGTAATGCAATCTATTATTATCCGATTAAAAGAGAGTCTAATGTAATTATAAAGTTAATTTGCTGCGTCCAATATATTAAATATCTTTATCATAAATCATTATGGTTTATATTTTTTAGTATGGAGAGTTATTGGCTCAGTTTTAGCGGAGTCTATCACTCGTTGGGCTGGAAAATTCCATTTCTGTCAGTCTGTCTGTCTGTCCTCACGATATCTCGAAAACGATCTGATCTATATAGCCTACTTGAAATTGGGCACGAATCTTCATTTCGATATGAGGAACACTGAGTTCGATGATGTTGGATGATATCAGTCCATAGCATTAAGGCTGAGCGTTAGAGAATATTCTTATTAACTGGTTTTACGGATAACCATGTTGATAAAATAGCAGAATAAATAAATGTATTGTAAACAAACGCAGTAAACCATAAGATATTCAAACATGTGACATATTAAAAGATTCTAAAGCTAACAATCCCTAAGCATACCTCATTTTATGGCGACTCGTTGTGTTCACGAGATAAGGCACATTAAGTCATGTGTTCTCTATCTCTCTTTAGAATCGATAAGTGTTGAAATAACTCTTCAAGAGAAGAACTGTGCTACATATGACGGGAATATTCTCCCAGGATGAACAGATTTACTTTTGGGACATCATACTATTTTTTCTCTAAACTCAATGACAACATTTAGTAGCGTAGCTAGTACTTGCCTTTGGGGAATGAGATTGATTATAACACCTCGCTAGGGGATTTGTTACAGTTTTGTTTTGAAAAGTTAATAGTTCATATTATTTTATGTTTGTTTATAAAAGATTAATACATAATTTTGGAGTTTATACCACATAAGCACACACACGCGCGCGCGCGCGCAGGAATCCATACGAGAAGAAGAACATACACCCATACAATTTTGATAACTTACAATAAACATATATAAATCAATAGATTTTAAAATTAAGAAAAACTAGCAACCTATTTTAGAGTTAAAATGAACATAAAACAAATTATCATACATATCAGATAGAAATACATAAACTATTGTAAAATCGAATCATCAGATAAAAAAAATAATTTCTTTAGACCAAATACCACAGAATACATTAAATCATATAAAGGAGATTGTTATACAAAGTAAGTTTACAACACCTGGAGTTATAAAGTGAATTTAGATTAGCTGGTGACTTTACAATAATGGAATTTTATTCTTTTGAAGGATGGCTTAATTATAGGATACTGAGAAGAAGCATTTATCATCAAAGTTAATTGAGTTATTAAATACAGTAATACTTTTATTATTTGTATTAATTTGGTGAATCTCGATTTTTGAATCCAAGAACAGAAAAGACATTTACTAGATGATGAACACTTGAATATTGGATGACAACCAGAACTCTCAGATCTGCAAAGATTACTACTACCAGTATTAAATCTACACTAAGCTGACAAGGATGATTGGAAGATGAATAAGTGTCAATGGAACATACAAAGTAAAACTGGATTTGAACTCAAGTAAGATCTACCCAATTTATGATTATAAATTTTTCAAAATTTAAACCTATTTTTGTATAAATTCAAATTTAACATGTACCTCAATTTTTCCTATGTTGGATATAATATTTTTTATGTGCCCATGGCAGTATAATACACGAAACCCTGTATGTGACAAATAAACTCAATAGCAATTATTGTAAATCAAACGTTTTTTTATTTATATCAATAGCTAGTTAAGCAAGGGCAAAGTACGGGTTAAATAAATAAATAAAGCAAAAAGAAAAATTGAATAGTGTTATGGAATAAATCTACATTCAAATAAATTGAATAGGCCTAACTCAAAGTAAACCACTAAACTGCTGCATTTATATCCAGCTGTATTGTTGTTATACGTGTATTTTATAGGGCTTTCGAGAGAATTCCATCTCTCATCCAATCCTTTGTTATGCCTCTACATTTTTTGCCTACGCAAGGCATTTCTGAAAAAAAAAAACGTCAAACCTTCTAGGAGCTCATCTGGGGAGTCAGAATAACACTTTTTCTAATTACGAATGACGTTCTGGTGTACAGTAATGATTACGGAAATTAAAAACTATTTGCAGACACTTCGAGGGTCGTAGATAGACAGGTTTTCACGATTATTTTTGCCCTACAGGGGCCCAATCCTACCACCCGCTAGAACCCATTTCAACGGCATCGCTTCGACGTTATACTTTGAATGGTCGTGATCACTCAATCCAGTACCATTGCTTTTGTAATATATATAGTATATGACATCGTTTGACAGTTTGTGGCTCGTGGTGCGGAGCCCTAAGCCGGGCGACAAACTTTAGACGGCATTGGCATCAGCGCGCGGCGCAACTCCGGCGTATTTCTGATATTCGCTTAAGGTGAGACATGAGCGTATCCAGAGCCGGGTGTACGAAGCGATTTTGCTGATTTTTGGAATCCAAGTCAATATCGCGAGACAGCACCGACATGAATAAGACACCTTCCGTTACAGCCGTCGCATCCCGTTTAAGATGTAGTTAGTTCCTAAACTTCAGAGCTTGGGAAATGAAGGATAAGAAAGCATACGAGTATATATGGTACAGTTACAATTGTGGCCAAAAATCATGTTTAGCAGAACCGAACTGTCGAGGAAGGTGGAAAAACGCAAAATATGGCTGATGAATACTTTACTGACATATAACATTCAAAAGGTAGACGTTAAACGGTGTATTAAAAGAAATTATTTCTATAACATTTAGATGAAGTAATTAAAGACCTGAATTTTACGTTTCAATCAATTACAATTTTCTTCAAGTTTTCTCAGTCCTTTTGATGTTTGCCAATGGCTAAAGAAGACACAAAAACAAAATGTAGTGACAGTTTTATATTGTCAGAATTATCTGCAAGATAAATCAGTAAATTATAGTGTTTATCTCAAAATCTCAGGTTAGTACTCGTAAATATTGTAAACTCTATAAAAATTAATGCAGTAACTTTAGCTAAAAAAAAGCAAATTGCTGTTGTTCCCAAACCTATGTATTGCACCACTTAAGTGTAAAAAATATTCCTGAAACTGTTGTAAGCGCAGTTTTAACTGTAGAAAGACGATTTTGCTGTGGCCTACAATGACACAACAGTTTGTCAGACCTTGAGTTTCTTGACAGATTTATCAGTAGGGGTAATGCCACCCATGACTTCACAGCAAGAAGAGTAACAAAAAGATGGACTCCAAGCGGTATTTGACAATCGTATAAATCTTAGTTCTGTTTTAGTTTTGTGATGTATTGCCGTTTAGTTTTATGAGGCGATCCAGCGTAAGTATACTTATATTTTTATAAGGTCAACTCACAACCACTCATAACTAGGATTGTGTTATACGACACATTTGAATGGCCATCTTTGTGGTTTTACAAAATGTATAAAAACATGCAGTTTATATTCATGTCCGTTAAAATTCTGTGCCTATTTATTAGGCTCTAAAACCATTTATGAGTATTAAAAAAATTATTATATTACATATCTCGTATAATAGTGTATATTATAGTATAGTTTATAAAATGTAGAACTATCTAAATTCGAAGATATCTAAAAAATAAAACTCAATATTAAAACATTAATTTATGAACATCCCTAATGGAAAACACGTTTTTAATTGCGGTAAGGTAAAATTAACTCTTTTGTTCTTACTGTTTTATCAACTTTTATTTAGGTATGGTCTTGTGAGAAATATAGACTTGAAATTGTTCATGAAGCTTCATTTCTGTATGAAGGACACTGAGTTCGATTACGATGCATGTCACTCAATGGCATTTGGCTGAGCGTTAGCTAATACATACATTGGTCTTACAGGTAACGATGATGGCAACAAAAAAATAGCAGAATAAATAAGATTGTAAATAACTCAGAATGATACAACACATGTAGCCTAATTTACCAGGACACCCCAATAATATTATAATGCGAATGTGTTTGTTTTGCTTTCACGCATAAACTACTCAACCGATTGTACTGAAATTTTACACGGACATTCTTACGGTACCTGGGATAAATATAAGCCTATTGTTATTTTCTCCTATTCTCCGGTACTGGTATTTAAAGTAGTGAAAAATCCCATTTCGGTCTCTAAAGTTATGAAATATTAACTAAAAAGTCATGTCTAATGTAATCAACCGTTCTGTGTAAACATTGTTTAATATTTTCAATTTGCTTACATTTATAGTGAGTACATTTTATAAGGAAAACCCATTATTTTTCACGCCGTTTTAGATTTTAACGATTAGGTGAGTACTTATCAAGTACAGTTCAAGTACATAACCTCATTTCTTTTATCGCGCAATGATATCCCGCGGACATATACAGTCAGTCAATAAAATTTTTACACACACACAATATATATATATATATATATATATATATATATATATATATATATATATATATATATACAGGGTGTACATAAAGTCCTGCACGGGTATAATATTTTCTGAACGATAACAGATAAATAAACAAGATTTGGTACATCAATACTACACCTAAAAATCTACTTTTTGAAGGAACTATCAGTTTTCTGTAATATTATGGGGACGTCCCGCAAGGAGTCAGAAGGAAATCTTAAATAGGAGCATAGGTCAATATGGACATCATTTTAAAGGGCTTATCTAGCAGAGTTTAATGCCGCAAACCTCACTCAAAAAGATTGATCCAGTACAAAATGGCGGCTGTTCAAAGAGCTGATCAGGCTGATCAGGTTTTCCCCGTTATCAATATATTAGGACCAAATTTGTAACCCTTGAGGATAACTAATGTCATAATTCACTTCTGTACAACTGACAAGCATAATGTAGTAGTTAGCTGCAGTATTCGTTTGGTTGCAGTTTTGCTTTACTGGGGTTATGGCTACTAATAAAATGTAACCAAGTAAAATCTTTGAACAGCCGCCATTTTGTACTGGATCAATCTTTTTGAGTGCGGTTTGCGGCATTAAACTCTGCTAGATAAGCCCTTTAAAATGATGTCCATATTGACCTATGCTCCTATTTAAGATTTCCTTCTGACTCCTTGCGGGACGTCCCCATGATATTATAGAAAACTGATAGTTCCTTCAAAAAGTAGATTTTTAGGTGTAGTATTGATATACCAAATCTTGTTTATTTATCTGTTATCGTTCAGAAAATATTATACCCGTGCAGGACTTTATGTACACCCTGTATATATTGTATATATATACTTTTTGCGATTCAATGTTTATTGAAATGAAATTAGGCTATTGCCACTTATACAAATGTAATGAATGTAAATAGAAGTCATTTGACAGGTATTTGGTCTTCCGATCATATGTTAGTTTGGTTATTTAAACACATAATATATTATGTGAAAGAAACGGCCAAATACAAAATAGTAAAATCGTAAAAAGTGAATGGTAGCACATTCACCCGGCAAGTGAGAGATCCGGGTTCGAGTCCCGGCGGAGCAAGTAGTTATTGCGATTCAATGTTTATTGAAATTATATATATATATATATATATATATATATATATATATATATATATTAATAAAGAGAGAGAGAGTATATATAGTATATACTAGTAATTTGTAACATTATATATATATATATATATATATATATATATATATATATATATATTATGTTTACAAATTTAGTTATGAAATTTTCTCGTTGCTATCATGATTACATTAAAGTAATGAGAAAACGTTAGTTAAGATCAGCCAAATCCCATGGAGTGACGTACCATCATCGAATTCAACGTTGCCCATGTAGGAATAAAGCTTTTATGCAAAATTCCAGTGGCAATGGCATTTACAGTTCTCGGCCCGCGTGTATACCACTTCACTAAGAAGTTGTAGAATATCCGCACTTTCGGCCGTACGCAAACATCGCTGTATGTAATTATTGTTGTAAGCAATTGGCTCTGTGTGCAATCAGTACATCTATGAACAAACAAATCTGCAATTTGTATACTTTAGAAATTACCGGTATCCGAAGTTAGTCCGCCAAACTTACTCACGATATATCTCTGTTTGCGATCTGTCGAGAGGAGTCATGTAATGTCTGAAAACACGTTTCATCGCGTCATGACGAAAAAAAATCAAGAACATTATTTTTTACGTAGGTCACAAATTTTCAATCAAAAATATATATTTGTACTTTTTTAAGTTAGCCGACTGTGGTGAAACTACCTTGATTTTAACTCCATAGAAACAATGTTTAACTTTAAACACTTTTCCTTATTTTTGACCATAGATTTATTTTATTTTAAAGATGTGAACTAATGAAAACGTTTTAGATCTTCTCTCGTACAGTTTATGTTTTTAATGCTGAAATTAAGAACTATCAAAGTTCGAGATTTTTCTAATTTGAAGAAAACTATAAAGTGTTTCGAGACGTATTAATTATATATCTTTACGGTAATTGTCCAATCAAACTTGGATTACAACTAATGGTGTTTAAGGTGTAAATAAAACGTAGGCTCGTCATTTTTCAGTACAGGTGTTTCAAGTACAACCTTGCTTGTGTCGCGTTCCCTAATGCATATTAGAGCGACCTTGACAAAAACGACTGTGGGAGCAGCCAGATGTAGCGGTAACGTACATGTGAATAGCTTTCAACCCAACCACAGCGAATGGCAACTGTGCTGTATGAAATTGTAATTTCCCATGTCGAGTCGTACATATAACACTCATTTGCCATAGTTAGCTCTCAGTGACAGTGTTACTAATTTCTTGTACCACTGCACTACGACACACATCTCCACGAAAAGACAAGAGATCAGAAAATAAATTTTTACATTCTTCCGGCAGACAAAAGAGAAAATGTCAGCCTACTACATATATATATTTATATATTTACATTGCTATGACAAATTCTGTAGTTGGACATACACCATCATAGACCTCACTCTTGTCTGAGTAGAAATGGAGATTCATGCAATATTTAATTTGCATATGAAATATTTCGTGAGATATATTGCCACATAATCTCCACATAATACATACACATTTTTGTTCTTAGGTTAGGTTTCATAGCAGTGTCCAAACAATAAAAGCTCCGGTGAGCTGGGGAAGTCACTGCATTGCCAGAGAACGCAGAAGTCAAATCTTGTCACTGACTTTTATGGTTGAATTTCCACTCTATTACTTTTTTTATCTTTTACTCGGTGAATAAGAATGTCACGTGTTAGAGTATCACACTGTTGTACTCGGTTTGTTTACAAATTTAGCTATCGAGCGTGCTGGCCTTAAATTAGACGATTAATTATTGGTAATTCTGACTGAATAGTTTCAACGCCAATACAGAAATGTTATTTAATGCGAACTTTGACAACATTATTTTCTTCAAAGAAGGGATGAAACGTTAATTTAGGCCTGTAGGGTTAATGTGTTCTACGTTATGCACTGATTTTCTCAACGTTTGGTTATTAAAATATATTTTATTTCCTTTAAAAGTGCTTCAAATGTAATAAAAATACTTTATATAAAGTCATGAATTTCTTTTGACCAAGACTTTTAAACAATCCACAAATTTCTAGAGGTAGATTTAGCACGTCTCCAGAGTTAGGGGGCCAAAAAAGTAAAATCTATTACTGAAGCATCCATTAAAAAGATATGTTCTATTTGACTAGAGCTCCACGCCGTTGAAAAAATTTCGGCGATTTATGAATGGGAACAGTCATAATACCTAGATTTAAAAACATATTTCTAATCAATTAAAAATGGTTAATTGACAGCATTATTTCTACATATGGGCCTACAAATTTACTAAGATTCAATCGATATATAACAATTGATTTTAAAGAAAATTTATTTTTAACCCGTCTAATCCTAGTGTTCGATTGTACGAGTATTTAAAATTGATATTTATACAATCGTATTGGCTTAGCTTTAGGGAAGCCTATCACTAAGGGGACAAGCAAACTTTCTCTTGTCTCTGTTTGACTGTCCGCACTATATCTCGATAATAATTTGACATAAATTTTGAATTTTGCGCAATACTTCATTTTTATATAGTCAACATCAAGTTCGATGATTCACGTATTGAAATGGGATTTGGCTGAGCGTCAGCGAAGTCTAATTTTGCACAGTATATCTTGAAAACGAATTTAGCCATTGGAGTTTTGTTTATTTTTCTATCACCACTCCTTTTCTGTCTGTCTTTATGTTTTACACAGAACTTGCAGAATATCTCGAGACTAACTAGCTACGCACTTAAAATTTCAATTCTATATAAGCAACATAGAGCTTTATGATGGTTCTTTCATGGGATTTGGGATTTTTTGGGATTTGAGCTGTGGCGTAGGTAAACGATTTTATTTATATCCCGTGCATTTTGCTTGAAAGCAAATTTCGTACATAGAAAAGATCAAGTTCGTAGATGATTCATGACCCTCTAAGGAATTGTGATGAGCGTTAACGAAAAATGTACTCAGGGGGATATCTCGAGAATAAATTGAGCTATAGACTTGAAGTTCTGTATATTTGCTATCATTTAGAGTACTAGCAAACTTCGCCTGTATGTCTGTCTTTTTTCTGCAGGATATTGAGCAATGTATTTGAAATTTTTCATGTAACTTCATGTCAACATAAACATAGGTAACATCTTGTTTGGTGATGCTGTAACGATTTGTTAAACAGTAGCGCAGCCTAACCTCTGTCCCCGAGATCAGTAGGATGTCTCAAGAACGACTCCATTCTTAAACCTGCAAAGATGATTAGGTCCTTTGCCTAATGCATCGAGGCCGTGCATGCATAAAATATTTACTTGCTATTACCACAAACTGCGCTACTGCCAATGTCATAAACGTCTTAATTCTATCATTATGAAGTCAAAAAAACCCTCCCCCAGCTTTAAATTTTTAACAATTGAGAATTTTTAAATCTAATTCAGAAATAAGTAACAACATAGCTCGAGGACTTTTAATATGTTATAAAATTGTAGGTAGAAGGCAGTTTAAATATTGTAAATGAGATAACCCATCGATTCATATCTTGGTTTTGTTTCGACATTTACATATAGGCTCATAGATCATCTCGTCTGAAATATTTGATTGCCCCTATCCCCCATTTTCGGATAGTGAGGAGAAACATTTCATTACAACGGCCTCGGAATATTACATATTCCCGATTAATATTTTAAGATTCTCAACCGCTCAAAATTTAATGTGGTGATGGGGTTTTTGATACCTGGTAGTTACTTCACTAAATCACTCAAATGAATGATATTTGAATATGAAAACTTGCTGAACTACTTGAATAATGTGGAACACAATATATTCGTGATACCTTCCAGCTGCTCAGTTTGTGAAGTTGCCAGGTTAGTTTCTTTAATCAGATGAAAAAGAACTGAAGAAATTGAGTTTCATTGCTTTCCTGCGATCAATTTTGAGTAAATCTAGGTTGAATTTATGTTTAACGAACTTATACTATATTATTCTGCAGTAATTTTTCAACAGTTCATTATTTGTACATACAGTTACATTGAATCGACAGTTACATACAATAAAAAGCGTTCCTAGAATGGTAGGCCCATAGGGGAGGTGAGACAGTAGTATAAACTTATTTACTACACACACAGTGTTGTAAGCATATTCTGTTGTAAACAAGTCCGTGGCTCTGTGTTCGACTGGCAATGCTACTCTTACATCGCCCCCCCCCCCCCCACCAAGATGCGGAGTAGTATCAGTATGGTATAATACATACAGCTATAACAACAGGAATGAACGGGACGTGGTAGCTGTTGTTTAGAGGTTTTTTGTTTTTTTAACATAATCTATTTATTTACTATTTTACAACAATATGCATACAGGATCGAACTACTGCTTGCCTAATAAATATAAAATTATGCGGTTATTTTTAAATGTGTATAATCCGTACAAAAATGTAAATTTGAAAGGGACAAGGTAAAAGCTGCACCAAAAATAAAACCCATTAAACACATCTTCAAAAATATTTAAATTTAAATAATTTTTTACTTATGTTGTATAAATTTTGGATTTTAAAACATATTGTTTAGTTTACAATATTTAGTTTCAAAATTTGTTTTAACTTCAACATATAATCACAAAACCTTTACTTAACTTTTGATTAGTTTTTTTTTTTAGTAAGTACATTCAAGAGGTTTCTTTCTTATTGGAATTCTCAATTAATTAGAAAATAAACACTCCAACACTCCAACAATACAATTTTGATTTTTTTTTAGTTCTTTCGTGTTCAAGGAACACGTAATCAGACATACATAACTCATAGTGTTCCTGAATACGAAAGGTCTCACAAAAATAAAAATGTATTGTTGGAATGTTTGTTTTCTAATTAATAGTTATTTAGTATTTATGGCAGATATCGAGTTTTAAAAGTATAATCCTCTTATTAAATACCTAAATCAATTTGTTATGTCTTTCATTTCAATTGTAAATTATAAAATATAGTTATTGAAAAATATCAATAGCATAATCCAAGTATGATATGCAGTATACCAATCAACCTCTTTGTATCTTAATCACACTAATAATATAGGTCTACGTGTGAAAGTTTGGATGTATAGCAGAGAAACAAAACCTACATCAATTGTCCGTGGATATACAATTGCCCTTTGATTGAACCGATTGAGTTGATATTCCGCATGAACATACTTTAAG
>NW_025782948.1:0-31612 GCF_021130785.1 Homalodisca vitripennis | reverse complement strand
TAGTCTGCTGCTGTGTTTACCATTAGGACTTATTGCTTGTGATATTGACACAAATGAAACTGGTTTCTTGTATGTAAGGAAATTGAGCGATTTGTAGATATAAATGTTGAACCCAACAATAACTGTTTTGATTAAATTATCTGTTTGTACTGTAACCTATTTGAGAAGAAAAATAAAATTTAAAAAAATGACGAAATTCCCTGTGGTTAAATGTGGAATAAGGTGCTAAAACCAAGGCTGTACTTTGTAAGGGAGCTTGCCCAGACATGGTAACCATGTTAATAATGATGTACAGATGTCCAAATATAGATTATAATAAATTATATTAAAGGTATGAAATATCAAACGATTGGAATCTGTTTCACACTGCACTTAACTGCCAATCTGAGGACGACAGCAGTCTCTGTTGAGCAGAAGAAATGGACAAACTGAGCAAGGGAAAAAATTTAACAATCTAAGATTGCTAATGAAGACTTGGAAACATCTTTGGACATATAGCGGCAGAGGCTCGGGGTAACATATTACTCTCAGAAAATGAGAAATTAAAAACAAAAACTCCATGATTTACAAAAATAAAAAAAGTAAAAGAGAAGGATTGGAGTTGGGAGGATAAAAATAATGGAACTTGAAGTGAATGGTTCTGAATGCAATCACAAATAAATGAAGAACTCTGAAAAAAAAATTTGGTAGTACTTCAAATGGAGAATATTTTCAATGAAAAACAGTAAATATTGAATCACAGCGCAAAAAAAGATCGAGTTGATTTGCCATTTGGAGAGTGAAAAATCTAATGATGTGTCACAAATAAATCAACTAACCAAAGATAAACTGGTACTAGAAAAACAAGATTAAATTGATTCAGAAGAAATTGGATGAATATGTATTAAGGTCAAATGCATTTTTTACAAATAATAATGATTCAATTGAACCCAATAAGCCACAAAATTTAATTAAAAAATCCATCTCTAAACAGGATAATGCTTCTCAAACTCAAAATCAGAGTAGTTTTAGCCTTGAGCTGCTGGGCAATGAGTGGCTGAAGGATGACATAATTAAACGGTATCTAGATATTGTGAACTACAGTGTGAAGGGGCTGGACATTAGCACGATGTGTATCAATCCTGGTATTAGTCATGCTATCAGGTGCTTTCCTGATATGGAATTTACAATATCATCGCTTAACCTACAGGAAGTGAACTAATGTTTTCATCCCAGTAAATGATGCAGCACCTAGTAACACAGTGGCTGGGTCACACTGGAGCTTATTGTTCTATCAAAAGGTCTGTGAACACTTTTTACCATTTTGATTCAATGGGACAGTATAATATAAAGGCAGCAAAAGAAATAATATCTAAATTTACAACACTTAAGATCTTGAAAACGCTAAATTTGAAAACATTCAATGCCCTCAACAACACAACACTTTAGATTGTGGAATTTATTTATGTCTGTTTGTTGACTGGCTGTTTAGAGGAATAATTGCAAATAAAGTGTCTTACTTCATCGCCAACTGCTCAAGATTTATGAGGATAAGTGAAAAGTGACATTGTTTCTAAACGATCTTGTCTAGCTTATTTGTGTTACAGAGACCAGCACCTGCAATTTAACCCAAGTACAATTCAAAAAGTTGTTACTGGGAACAATCAATGAATCAAAGTGTCCAGATGTGAACGATAATAAAACAGGACAAAACCACAGGGATGGAGATGGTCAGTGGAGAACTGTTGGAAAAAGCAATATACATAGGAATAGTGCAAACAATAAATCACTAACTAAATTTGGCAATCCCCACATCTAACCAATATGACATTTTGGACAAAATTTATAATAAAAAAAGACTCTGTTTCGAACGATGATCCCATTAACGCCACAAACGGGTCTAGCAAAGCTAAAGATATGCAAAAGGGGTCTGTTTCCAATGAAAGTCTGCATAAAAAAAGAAATAAAAGTCTAGAGAAAAGGATAAAAATTGAGTTGTTTTGCAGACAGTCAAGGTCGAGAATTACCTGAGATTATTGGCTCCTGCAGTAAGGGTTTGGTGTATGTAAACGGACTAATTACATCTGGTGCCACAGTCGGACAAGTTTACAGTAATGCTAAAAAATCTCACAGTGACCCACTTGTCTTAATAGCAGGATCCAATGACGTTGTCAAAAAATCATTTAAATCGATATATGAGACAATGGAGAGGGATCTCCAAATTCTTAGTGAGGCCAGAACCAGTTATAATTACTACGATCCCACCTCGCTATGACATTCAGAAAACTGATCCTATTCAGGATGAAATAGCATTAGCCAATAATTATATAAAGGAAAATTGCTGTCAGAATGAAAACTGTTCAACTTATTGATTTGGACGATTTGAAAAAAATCCACTTTTCACGACGGGGTTTACATTTGAATCTTAGGGGCAAGAGAAAAATTGGCATTCATGATTATACAGCACCTTACTAATATCAAAACAAAAGCCAATACAAGAAGGGAAATTTTTTAAAATCAACTCGATGGCTGACTTTCCCCCCTTGGTGCCTCCGAAGGGAGCTGCAACATGCACTTCACCTTCTGTGCAAAAGTCTCATGAGGTTGGTGAACATCTCAAGCCAATTCACGTTAATGAGCTGAAGATGGAGGATGTAATCCAAAGCTACCGATACAACAAGGAAGTAGCTTTTGCTCATTGTATTTCAGCGGACTTGAACAATATCAGAAGCTTAAGTGCAGGAGTAGCAACAGTGTTCAAAGATCAATTTGGCAAACCAGCACCCTCTGACTGTGTCTCTGACCCAGTGGCGGTTTTTCCATTTGAGCACATGAGGCACGTGAGCCCCCTAGGGTAAAAATATAATTAAAATACTTTCTTATTGAATCCACAACATAAAATAACATTCAGTTAATACGGAGTAAACGAATTATTAACAACAATGACGCGTTAAACTCGAAGCGAATCGAGCAGAGACACGCGGACAGTGCATGTGCAGTGAGCTGCCTGGCATCTAAGCGGGGATAGGCGAGGGGCATGCGGGGGGAAGCGGTGGGAGGAGGGTCTCATATAACAGCGTGGGTGCACGAGCCAGTAGTGCGACGGCTGGTCGCAGCTGATGTATACATAACTTCATTTCGTTGCGTCTCTGCTGTGTGAATGTCGTAATGACCGCTGTTTGTGAATATTGTGTCTCTTTTGTGTTGTTTTTTGTTACAGAGATTTGTATGTGAGTGTTTTGTAATATTTTATTATTCATTTGATTAATATGGCAGTGACAGTAACTGAACTTAAAGAACTTAGGTTTTCTAACTTATCTCTCGAAAGAAAGGTTGAAATTAAAGTAAGTGGAAAACCGACCCCCCAACTTAAACATTGTTCACATAACCAAAGGTAAGAATAGAGACTTTAAGAGGGAATTCAATCAAAACGTATATACCAGTACCCGTGGATTTGTGGATGTGAACAAAGCAATAGATTTTATTGCTTCCCCTGTTTACTTTTTTCGAAGCAAACTGGTGAATCTAACTGGGTAAAATATGGGGTTGCTGATCTTTCCCATTTGCAATCAAAAATCAGAAAACATGAATGTTCTCAGTCACACTTAAACTCAGTTTTGGAATTTAATATTTTGGGCAAGTTAGACATTCGACAGCAGCTAGGACTGTGCTTACAGGGAAAATATTAAAAAGCACAACAAACAGGTTACTAAAAATCGTTATGTGCTTTCCAAACTAATTGATTGTATTAATTTTTGTGGGGCGTTTGAGTTAGCACTCAGAGGCCATCGTGAGCAACATGATTCTTCAAATCCTGGCGTTTTTTTTTAGGGGACTAGTAAATTTCTCAGCAGAATTTGATGCTTCATTGAAAGAACATCTGGACAATGCAACAGTTGTTTAAAGGTACATCTAAAAGTATCCAAAACGAATTGCTTGATTGCATGCTTGCCGTTTGCCAGGACAACATAAAACAAGAGATAAAAACTACTAGGTTTTTATCGTTGATCGCTGATGAAACTATTGACTTTCATCAACATTTCAATTAGTCATAGTTTTTTCCGCTATGTCTTGCCTGATGGCCAAACCTGTAGAACGATTTTGGCAGTTTGTTCAACCCACTGGTCACGATGCTGACTCAATAGCTAGATGTATTAAAAGTGCAATACAAAGTGTTGTAGACGATCACGATCCAAGCAAAACTTATATCACAAAGCTATGATGGCGCTAGTGTAATGAGGTGGACATCATGCAGGGGTACAGACTCTTGTTAAGCAAATGTATCCCCACGCATTTTATGTTCATTGCTATGCACACCAACATGAATTTGCTAGTTGGACAGGCTACAAGCCAAAACCAACACGTGAGAATTTTTTTTTCAAATTTGAGTGATTTGACCAACTTCTTTAGCAATTCTCCACAAAGAGTTGCAGTTTTAGACACAATAGTTGGCAGAAGAATCCCTCGTGCTTCCGCAACTAGATGGAACTTCAAGAGCCGTTACAGTCAACACTGTGTATGAATACAGAGAAGATTTAATTGCTTGCATGGAGGAAATAGAGGCCTCATCACATCAAGCAATCACTATCACCAAAGCAGGGGCAATCAGACGTATGTTAGAGGATCCCAACTTTATATTTTGGCTCGCAGTGTTCCATAAAATCATGCCCCATGTTGACATTTTGTATAATCAACTACAGCTTACATACACCGATGCTGTGCGAACAAAGAAAAATGTCGAAACATTTATTGAATGCGTCGAAAAAGAAAGGCAAAACATGGATAGTGTCAAAATTGATGTTGATCAACTACCTATGCCTGTGAAAAGAGCCCGACGTGATGAAAATATTCATGTGACGAGGAACAATTGCCGCAAAAGAGGTGTGTGATGTTATTTCCAATCAAATAAAAGAGAGATACTCTTTTTTGACACACCATTCAGCGGTTTCTCTGTTTGATTCAAAAAAGTTCACGCACTATGAGAAAACGTTTCCCATTCAACTTTTGGAAGAAACAGTGCAGGTGTATTCATTTTTAGACAAAGAACGATTGAAAACAGAACTTTCAGTGATCTACAAACGAAAAGATTTTCAAGTCATGAACGGGACTGTGCCGTTGTTACAGTTCGTTATTGAGAATGGCTTACAGACTTCATTTTCAGAAACTCACAAACTTTTGACCATTGTTTCTAACCATCCCTATGACTACTGCGGAAGCGGAACGGTGCTTTTCGACCTTAAAACGCATCAAGAACATTTTTGAGAAGTACCATGGGGCAAGAAAGACTAACAGCATTGGCTATGTTGTCTGTGGAAAAGGGTATGATCAGGAGTATACCTAACTTTAATGAGCGTGTAATCGATGTTTTTGCTAGGCAAAAAGAAAGAAGGATGGACTTCAACTTTAAAAAACTGTACATGAACTAATCATCTTACAAAGAGTGTTTTTTGGAGGAGAAAAACTGTGTATAAAAAGCTGAACTATGATTTCAGGGAAACATTTAGTTAATTTTCAATTAGCCTATTTAACCTATTTTCAAAGTTACTTATAACCTTACATTTTTCTTTGTATCAAGAAAAATAAGATTGTATTCACATTATCTTTCTTTTATTTCCATGGTTCATAAACATTTTGTTAGCCAATAAAATCAGTTATATTTGCTAATTACTTTCTGGGCTATAAGCAATTATTAAAATGCAAGTAGTCAAATATCGTTGCAAATTTTAAGGGGTTTCTTTTTACGAATTATTCATTCCACAGCACGAAATAACTCACAGTCTTGTACACCTTTTACAAACAAATCAATTTGGTGCTATAAAGAGCCTAAAAGGACTGAAATATTTTGTTTACTATTATATTGAGACGATAACTATGTTGGCGACGTAAGTTAATTATCTAATCCTACTGTTATTTTCTTGTGTGCACCCCCGTGACTACTTATCAGGAGCCGCCACTGCTCTGACCACCTCTCAATCCAGAGGATAGAAAATGGTGCTACAGTTTTATGGTTTAATAACTAAACCCCAATATTATACCAAACCAAATTTAACGGATTACAACTTGGCATTTGAAGAACTTACACAGGACTTTAAGAAAAGAGGTCTAAAGAAATTAATCTGTTCCCCAATGGGGTGTGTCAGGGACAGAATTTCCATTGAACATTTTGCAGCTAATGTGATGAAGTTTCAACAAGCCACGGGATCTCATATACAGATAATAACTTACAACGAAAATTCAAACCACAATTTAAGAAAATGGACTTTCACACGCAGACTTTTTGAAGGAGTTGAGACACATCATCAGCATTCATCAGGCATCATTCGACAGGCAGCGAGAAACAAACCAAACATCAGATTTGACTTTGGATGACTCTTCAACCTTGGAAGAAAGAAATGACATTCCACACGCAGGACCAGTGCAGTTGACCACCAGTTCTATATTAAGTGATAGTGGAGAGTCATTAGATCGTTCTAGTGATATCAGTGTTCACTTTGAGGAGGAATTGTCATCTGTTAACTCTTTAAACTCCTCAGTCATTCAAAGCCAGACTACGACTTAAAAAATAATGGTAAAAATAAGAATATAAAAATTTTTCATCAAAATATTTCAAAATTTAAAATCTAGAATTGAAACCTTTACAAATTGTCTTAGATGAAATAGATCCGCATATAATTGTTTTATCTGAACATGACATGAGGTCTCATGATATTGACAGACTTAATATTAACAATTACAGAGTAACATCACATTTTTGCAGAGAAAAATCAAATAAGGGAGGAGTAATAATCTTAAGTAAAGAACAAAATTGAGTGGACACAGGTGGCAATTCGTCTTCCAAAGAGTTTGTGTGAGGAGAGACAGTTTGAGTTTTGTGCAACATTGTTCCTTTTTTAAAAATTTTAAGTTTGTTTTTTAATTGGTCTTTACAGGTCCCCCAGCTCAAAAGTTAATGTATTTTTGGATAAATTAAGTTGTCTTATAGATTTAGTTATTAAAAAAGTATCCATATATTATTTTTAGCAGGGGACTTAAATATAAATGTTTTAAAAAATAGTAGCGAACATGTAAAACTTAAAAATATCTTGAAAAGCTTTGATATGAATTATGCAGTAAATTTCCCAACAAGAGTATTCCAAGGGTCTGTATCAGCAATAGATAATTTTCTTAACTAGTTTTAAAAAAAATATCAAATATTAGTAACTGGAGTAATAACTATGCTATCTGACCATGATGGTCAAGTATTAGAAATAGTGGAATACATGTAGAAATAATGTAAGAAATAATTGTTTAATAAATATCAAGAGGGATTTTTCAGAAGAAAATATGGTAATGTTCAAAGAACTATTAGAGATGGGAAACGTGGCAGACGGTTTTTCTTTCACCTGTGCATGAAAAATTTGGTATATTTTTACAGTTACATTCATCAACTACTTTAATATATCTTTTTCCAAAGAAATGTTTTAAAACAAAAAAAAGTTCTGAATAAATGGATAAACCAAGAGTTAAAGGAGGAAAAACAAAATATAATTCAACTAAATAAGAAAGCTCGAGTAACAAATGATTTGAATCTATCTAAACTATGTAAGCACAAAAATAAAATCTACAAAACAAATTTACTGACAGCTAAAAAAGATTTCTTTGATCAAAAAATTAAAAAGTCAAAAAATAAAAATAAAACTACTTGGAATATAAATAAATTCAGAAACTGGTGACAAGTTAAAAGAGCTTTAACAACATCAAAATTAAAAATAATAACCGAGTAATTGTGAATCCACTGAAAATAAGTAAAATTTTCAATGAATTCTTTACAGGAATGATATCTGCCAATGTAAATACGACCAATGGCACCTGCATAAACAATAATCTATCGGTCATTAGTGGGCAAAATTTATTTGGTTCTAATTTTGAAAAAATATTTTATTTAACACAAACAGATGAGATGGAAATCCAAAAGATAATAAACTCTTTTCAAAACAAATTTTCAAGTGGCCATGATGACATCCCAATGACAATCATAAAAACTGTGAATAAACAACTGAGCAAAAGTATTAGTACATTTAATAAATTCATCATTTATTTGTGGTATTTTTCCTGATCAACTCAAAATTGCAAAAGTTATCCCAATCTACAAAAAAAAATGACCCCTTGGATATTAAAAATTAATCGACCAGTATTATCACTGTTGCCATCACTATCAAAAATTTATGAAAAAGTAGTTTATAGCAGACTTATGCAATTTTTAGAGAATAATGATATTCTGGAGACTATTCAACATGGCTTCAGAAAACAAAAATCAACAATCACAGCAGTGGTAAGGCTTTATTGAATCAATTATAGAGGCAATAGACAGAGGAGAAAAAGTAATAGGAATTTTTATGGACCTGTCTAAAGCATTTGACAGTGTGAATCATTCACTGCTATTGCTGAAGCTGCAAGAGTTGGGTATAAAAAACAATGCATTTAAGTTGGTTTTGAATCATATCTTTCTAATAGAAAACAATTTGTTCAAATTAAACCACATTACTGAAAAAAATTATGTAGTTAAATTTCAATCCAACCTTGAATCAATAAATGTAGGGGTACCGCAAGGCTCCATTTTAGGACCTCTCCTTTTTTTTGTGTTAATTTAAATAACATAGCAAAATGTTTAAATTTTGAGCCTTATTCAGGACTTTGTCTCTATGCTGACGACTCTAACTTGAAAGTTTCAGGGAAGACAGTAGAAGAGATAGAGTTACTGACCTCAATCGAATTGGCCTGTATTGAACAATTTTTTTCAAAACCACAATTTAACTCTAAATTCTGATAAAACCAAGCTTGTAAATTTTAAAACAAAACAATCCAATCAAATTTTAGATTTAAATATTGAAATTAATGACAGTTGTAATTGAGAGGGTTGATCAGATAAAATTTCTAGGATTATTGGTTGATAGTAATTTGTCATGGGATGAAACATACTAAATTGGTTTTTTAAACAAAATAAAATTCAGGCCTATTTGCAATTCGAAAGATGTTAAATTTGTGTAGTTTCGAAACTTTAAAATTGATTTATTA
The DNA here is from genome assembly GCF_021130785.1 of Homalodisca vitripennis. NCBI lineage: Eukaryota > Metazoa > Arthropoda > Insecta > Hemiptera > Cicadellidae > Homalodisca > Homalodisca vitripennis. Next base: position 22,579 of record NW_025782948.1, on the reverse strand, counting down.
TTCTCATATCCAGTCTCACATAGCCTATGGCATTTGTGTATATGGAACAACAAAAATGGAAAACCTCACGGAAATATTGAAAGGTCCAAAAAAAGAGCAGTCAGAGTCATGTTACATCTGAATTTTAATGATTCTGTCCAAAGAAAAGTTCAAAGAATTAAAAATATTGACTGTTTATGGGCTATTTATTTATGAGTGCATAATGTTCCTAAGATACAATCCACTAAGGGATCAACATTATTTTATTCACTCGTACAATACACGACACAAAAATGAGTCTAATTTTCCAAGTTACCGTCTGGAGTTCTACAAAAAAAAAACAACATTTGCAGGAAATAAATTCTTGAAAAAAGTTACCAGAAGAAATTAAAAAAGAGGACAATTGTAATATATTTAAGAAAAAGTTAAAAGCATTTTTGACAGGTTTAGCTTTGTACTCTATAGAGGAATTTGAAAAGGGTATTTTTTAATAATAACAATTGATTTTTAGATTTAGTTTTGGATGTAGTCTTTATTTTATATTATTGAAACTTGACACTATTCTAATGTAAGAAATGTACTATATGTTTTTGAATAAAGAATATTTGACTATTGACTATTGACTATTGACTTGTTTAATGTAAACATATTTATCCTCATGGGCCACTGGCCTGTGCAAGTCTCAACAAACAGAAAGGAAGAGAGTCGATACAGTACAAGGTTGAATGATGCTGATAAAAAGTGGAACAATCACAGACAGGATTTGAACCTGTGCTATCTCTAACTCAGACCCAAAGTCCAACGTATATAGACCACTTGGCCATCGGCACTCCCATAGATGTGCTCAGGTTGGTCGGCTAAACCTCATGTGAATTGAGTCACTGTGAATTTTACTCTTAATTCATGTGCAGTCCTGGTGTTTTTACTTTTATTTCTGATCTTGTACAAAGAGTTTTGCTTGGCTAGTTACTTTTATATATTCAAAACATCATCTTGGTCCAGCTCTGTTGTTTCATAATATTTTACAAATCAGAACATTCCAGCCCCTTTTAATATTTATGCATTGTTTTTATTATTACCAGTTTTACTGCCAAATGACTAGCTCAGCAGGAAAACTTTGTGTTAAACACTTCATTCTTGTTAGAACCATAAGTATTTCAAACTTATAATCATCACTATTATCACCGAGAACCTCCAACTGATCCCAAACATATCACCTCAATTAAACAATATCACCATTTTTAAGAAAGTGTGACACCAAAACACCATATGATCAGGATCCACATCAAACAGTGACTTTATGTGGATGCACAGGGTTTTTTTTGTAAATAGCCTGTGAACTTCCATATTGTCCAAATGTGACAGTTTTGATTGTTCTCATACCCATTGAGGGTGGTTACGTAGAGAAAAAAATGAGCTTCATGGAGAATAGAATTTTTTTAAATAATCATAAAATCTTTATTATTATTAAACATCCAAACAACAGAACTACAATCAATCAATTAAGATAACGTTATCTTTGGTGTTTTAGGAATGCAAATGTATATCTTTTTTGGCCAACTGCTTGCAGCAAAAAATGCTATTCGAATTAACGAACTAGTTTTCAAATCACTGGATATAAAGATACAATAGTGAGGGATTGTGCTCAATTGGCAGAGATTGGGAAGATTTGTACCACTTTCAAAAGACATGACAACTAAAATACATTCTTGTTTTGAATAATACTTGATAAAAAACAAAACATAAATAGTGCTGTACAATACCCAGTTAAACTTAACAGCAGTTCATTTTACACAAGAGTACAGCATTGCCATCTTGTTTTTTATAGTAGAGGAGCCCGGGGTGCTATATTTGCAGTGACTAAAGCGTCATGGTGACCTATGGGATTGTGAAGATTGTCCTAAAACAAAAAAAAGTTCATGATAAGTTTTTCATTTTAGTGTGGAGGAAAGCGTGTACAAATGTTCAAAAAATGTAAAAAAAAAAAAAACAGTTACATGGAAATACTTGGGTGTGTCAGACATTCATAATGTATACTCGCTATGTCTTTCTAATAACTGAGCGATAATAATCTGACGAGTAATTAGTGGAGGGTGCCTATAAAAAGGGGTAAAAAAAAGAAAGAAAAGTTATTCGGGCGTGTCAGATATTCAGAGCGAATGTTCAGTAAACTCAAAAAAGTGTCCTATTCAAATGACTGACAATTTGGACGTAGTCAAAAGTCATGGCAGATTTTTGAAAATGTAAAAAAAATGCGGCTTTGAAATACTCGAGCGCGTCAGATATTATACAGGCGGTTCAACTTGATGCCCTAATCGTTCTAAATTTTAATCTGACAATAATGTGGAGGAATATTGTTAATCTGACAATAAAAAATTTTGTTGTTTCTTTTATAATTAAATTGATATAAAAATTAATAAAAAATATTAAAAATAAGTACACATTTCACACTTACATCACTCATTATTGTAATGTATATAAAACTTATTGCATTAAATTCACAAAACTGTTTTAAGACACAACAAATAAACATAGGCGTTGTTCATCAACAAGAACACGTTGTTATTGTGATCAGCTGAGATGGCATTATGGCCGCAGATGGTAGTTTGGGGGATGGTGCGAGAGAGAGAGTGAAAGATAGAGAAAGAGTGAGAAGGAAACAGAGACGCGGAGTGGGAAAATATACAGTTCTCAGCAGCTGTACGCTCCACACTATACTCATGGTTTTAGCCACTTCACCCTATGAAAATCGTCAGATTATATTTTTTCCGTAATCCTTCAATGATTTCCTTCAAAACAAAAAAAAGTTTTATCGCGCTTGAGTATTTCAAAGTAACGTTTTTTTTTACACCTTTGTGACTCGCCTATTCCCTTATACCACGCTTAAATCGTCAGATTATTGAGATTTACACTGTTCTACATGTACTTAACTTACCTTGTTTACATCTGACGCACATGAGTTTTTCAGAGGATTGATTTTTTTTACTAGTCTGACGGTCTGCCCTCAACGCAGGCCCCTATATTAAAGATTTATATATGGTAGGGGTACATTACAGGGTACAACGTTTCTCCCCATATAATTTTCTGACGCGTTCTAGTAACACGGATAATCCCTGCTTGGGCTCCCCTACTATTATAAATCTTCATGTGAGTAAACGTTTTGAATCTCTCTCTTTATTACTATTTGTGTCTAGAAAATTTTAGTTAAATGATATATTGTATTAGTTACTTCAAAATGGTAACCATGCATAAATTGTATATTTTATCTGTAAATATTCTGCAATAGTTGTTGGCCATGTTTAACAAACACGTTCGCTACCGAGCGGCGCATATATGCGCCGGCCGGGTTATTACGAGAGACCGACGTCAGAAAATACGATCTTTACACACAGACCAAGTTAATATTGGGTGTGCCCTTCATCACAGACCGATGGTAAGATTTTGTTTAAATAGGTTATTATACTTTGTAATAACCCTAATTATATTATATATTTGATGTATATTTCTGTTTTTTGCGGTTTTTAGCATTATTTTATTACGGCGCATATATGAGCCGGTCGGCTCTATAGCATCAAAAAATGGTATCATAGACCGAGTGTCCCAAATATGAGCCACTATTTATTTGTTGAAATATTACTTTAGATTCAAGGATAATTTTTAACAAAAAAACACACCTATTCCATGAACAAGTTTATTTTACATTATTTTATAAGACATATAAATCAAAACTTTTTACATTACAAAGATTACAAATAAATTCAAACAAAAGTTGTACTTGAGATAAATTGGATGTTTGGGCCTACTTCTCATGCCATAGATTGAAACAAGTTGGCATGCAAAGGCCAAATTGGTTTGTCTTTAGAGTCCTTGCAAATAGAGCAGGCATAAAAGGTTTGCTTCCTTGTATTGTGTGCTTTCTCGGCAGACATGGCACCCTCAGTCGCTTTTCCAGCTTGACAGGAGCATGAGTCGTCTGTGAAGAGCGCGATGGGGCGAGGTTTCCGTGGAATGGGTTCTACATGAATGTATTGTTTTATAATAATGTCTCTGAAATTCAGATAGGTTGTCTTCGTTGTCAATTTGGAAAAAAAAAAATGTGCTGTTCCACAGTGATACATCTAGCAGGTGGAAAAATATTTTTATGTACCACCGAAGAGACTTTCTAGGAGTGGAATAATAAGAGATCATTTGATTCACTGCGATCAATCCCACTCATACCCTTGTTGTAGCGAACAACCATGGCTGGCGCTTTTGGATCACTTCTCCCCTTTTTGTTCTTGTATTCCTCCATCTCGGGGCCATTTGAAGTTGATATAGTCAAAACATTTCTTTTACTCTCGCCATTTCATGACTGGTAAACGTCACCTCTTTGACGGCTCACACACTCCCCCTTTTTCAGTTTTGTTTGCAACCACAACTTGCGGAATTCCCCAACTCTATTTGACTGTAGAGTACCACACATGTTTAGTCTGGTTGGTCATGAGGTACTCGGCCAGGTCCACGCTGTTGTAGAAATTGTCGAGAAAGATTATGTGGCCTTTGCCGAGGTAGTTCTGCATTAACTTTCTCACAACTTCAAAGGCGTGGCCCTTTTCTTTGTCAATAAGTGTCCCCTTTCCTAAGTAGATGATGATATTTAAAATGAATCCATCAGATGTTGTCAGTTCGTACAGTTTTATACCGTACTTGTGTGATTTGTTTTTTATATACTACTGCCGAAACGACAGTCGGCCTCTGAAGAGGACCATAGCCTCATCTAGAGAAAGTGACTTCCCAGGGCTGTAAACCCTAACAGAGTTTGCTAAGATATCATTGAGGACATTCTCAATTTTATGCATCCTATTGTCTGTGGAGTCTATGTTTGGATCATAAAAAACACAAACATCTTAAAATACATTCAAAACGATTGCGGGACATGGTCCCGGCCAAAGATAGGATGCTCATATAAAGCCGTCCTTGGACCAATAGTGTTTTATAGATGGAAGGTTTACATTAACCCATCAACATACACAAACCTAAAAATTTTTTCATATTCTTCAACAGAAACATTTTCCCAAAAGTTTAGATGAGCATGTTTGGAAAGAGGTGTCCCTCGCATGATTCCAGCTCTGGTGTTTGTCCATGTGAAAATTTTTTCTAACAGGGCGGTTGTCAAAAATATTGCCAAACACTTCAACTGGATCAGTTGTTTGTATATTCACTTTTTCTTCACCCACAAAATCATGAATTAGTGGGACTTTGTTCGTGTCAGTCCCAACAACCATTAATACTGATATGATCATTGTGGACTTCATTGGCAACGAACTGTACATTAAACATCATCGGTTAAAATTATTTTGATTCTGCACATATTCATGTTGCCTCTACTTCAGTAACAACTTCATTGCGGTCTACTTCACTACTAGAATCATCACTACTGTTAGAGGTTGGAATGTACTCCACTGTTACCTCTATCTGATGAAAATAAAGAACTTATTTCAGTGTCACTGTCACTATCAATTAACTCACGGTCAATCTCACTGTTGGTACACACACGCCTTCGTTTTCTATTTGGCTCCATGTTCATAAAAAATCAGAATAGAAGCTTATACAGTACGTAAACTTACTCACAGAACGTAACCTCATTCACTGAACATAACCTCAAACTTAGTGAACCACGTGCTCTGCTGCAGTGGCGCGGCCGGACGAGCATTTCACAAACTAATACTGTATGAGACCAGTGAAATATATACCGTAAATACAGGTCATTGACTTTGACTTATCCAGAGACCAACCGTCCCATATTTGCGCCAGACACCCCCAGAGACCGATACGAAAATATTAAAACCGTTAAAATAGACCAGTGATTTGGTCAGGATATTATTAGTAACAATAGAACACTGTCCCAAATATGCGCCGTCGGTCTGTATCAGCGGGCCCGAGCGGCTCATATGTGGGACGCTGGTCCAGGAGTAAAAACCGTACGGCGCATATATGGGACAGCTGGTCTATATATATGTTTTTTATTTAAACATATCGGTAGCGAACGTGTTAAATATAAGAACACGAGGAGAAAAAGTATTATAAATACCAACCAATGTTTCTAAGAGTTTTTTTTCTTGTTTCTTGTTCATAAAAGTTTGTTTCATTTGAGAATTGAGTTTTATCTATTCACCTTAACATTTCTTTAAAAGTTCTTTTTGACACATAAAAATGAGTTGTTGTAAAGTCATGCCGTTGTTATGTGAGGGTGTATAGGTAGAGATTAGAACTTAAGTTACTGAGAAATGGGAATGGTAACAATACTATCAATCACAAAAAATATTTTAAATATAATTTTAAAAAATATTTTAAACTCCTCATAAATATTAATTACAATCATTACCAGTATTTAATGCTCTTTGTAAAATCAATCATTCAATGCATTAGAACAAATCAGAAGTAATTGTTTGTTCTTGAACATTACAGTTGGATCAGTCCATTAAATATTCTGTAACATGTTACAAACATAATTGATGTGTTGATTTTTATACCTGAAAAAAGTATATATTTCAGCAGAGTTAATTATAAGTTTTTATCTGTTTTAGATTCTTGGGAGTATGCTGTCCGAAAGTGACTAGCTGAAAAGTGACTCATTCAGTTTGGTGATCATATGAATTTTTTATCATTATATATCTGTAATTGTCTGGTAAATTTTAACATATGATTACTAATAAAGTAAGTTTTACTTGTTTTTATTTGTAATATTTTACTAGTGTTCTTCCTATTTTTTTCTCCAATTTAGCTTAAATATGCCATATTTAACTTTCTCCATATAACAGTATTAGATCAGAAAATGATAGGTGTAGGCAGTACAAACATTGGTGATGCTTAAGAGCACATTCGTAGTTAATCCCATCTCTGCCATTGTATGCTGATTACTGAGCCTGATGAACTGTCAACAATTCTTTGTAGCCAATTGCCAGTCAGCCACTACTATCAAAATATATAAACTAACCACTATCAAACGTTTTAAAAGAGGAGCTGGGCCTAGTAATAAGGTTTGTTTACTTAAATTGTGGAATCCAGTAATTTTTTAATTGGGGGTTTTAAACTAACAATTAAAAATCCATTTCTATAAATTTTTAAATCTGAGGAGGGTTTAAATATCTCTCTGCTTTGTTGGTTGCCCTGTTTATAATGCTGGATGATAACCATTTAGAAACCAGAATTCACCATGTTTGTAGGGATTTATCAAGATTTGACAAATTACCTGGGATAATAATAAAGACATATACATTTTCTTTATTTGCAGTTTCGTCAAGAAATACAATGGTGTCAAACATTTTAAAATCGAAAAGAAGAAGAGAATGGACAGTTTTCAGTTCTTCCATTGCAGGAACTCTTCCAGCGTATAAAAAGGTTTGTCGATCAGCCATGCTGTCAGAGCAGTCTTCAGTCTTGTTCCCGTTAGGGTCCTGAGCTCATTTGGCAGGAGGTTGTGGAGTTTTCTTCCCATATACGCTGGGTGTCTTCTCGTACAGTGTGAGGTGATGGCGAGGCATTGTGTAGTGTGTGGCATATCTGGTGTTGTAACTGTGGATATTTTAGCCTTGTGGGAGGGTTCCTGCATCAACATACACTACTTCTTTTATATAAAGGGAGATGACAGTCATTATTTTTAATGTCGCAAAAACTTCTTTGCATGAGTCTGTAGAGTTTATACCGGCCAGTATTCTCACTGTTCTTTTCTGCAATACTGAGATATGTTTTGTGTTTGTTGCTGTTGATACTCCCCAAACAGCCAGCCCATATTACAGATGTGACTGAAAGAGCGCATAATAGGCGATCATAGCAGTCTCTAGACTACCTGATTGTCTGATGCGCTTTAGAACATATATTCAGGAGCTGAGTTTAGCTGTTAAGGCATCTATATGCCGAGACCAAGAGATTTGGTTGTCTATAATTACTCCAAGAAAATGCAGAGTATTTTTCCAAAGACACACTAGGCACAGTTTGAACCAAGACCCCTCTTCTCCCGAAAGCCAGCTGCTTGGTTTTGGAAACATTCACGGCAAGATCGTTCTCATGGCAGTATTGGTAAGCTATTTCCAGAGCAATATATGACTGTACGGCGAATTCATCTGGTGAGTGTTCAGCAAGTAACAGCGTCGTGTCATCCGCATACATTACAGCTTCACAGTGTTCTTCCAAGTACCGCGGCATATTGTTTGTAAGCAGTATGAACAACACTGGCCCCAGTACCGAGCCCTGCGGCACATCCCTTTTTATGGGAAGAAGGTTTGATCTTATAGCCTGTGAGAGCCCTCTATTTATTTCTGTCAGCTCTACCACCTGACTGCGGCCCTCCAGATAACTTCTGAACCACTTCATAGCAGTAACCCCCGACACCCAAACTTCCAAGCTTGCCAAAGATCAGACTGTGGCCCAGGCAGTCAAAAGCCTTACTAAAGTCCAACATAATGCCTGTAACCAACTTTCCTGATTTCAAGTTTTCAACAATGAATTCAGCTAGAGCAATGATGGCTGATGTTGTAGAGCGGCCTTTAAGAAATCCATGCTGTTTACCTGTCAAGAGGTGGTTTAGTCTCACAGTGATTCATGAGTCTTCTGAGAACCACTTTCTCCATTACCTTGGAGAATGTTGGGAGCAAGGAGATAGGCCTGTAGTTACTGGCTTCCAGTGCACTTCCCTTCTTTAGCTTAGGGTAGACCTTAGCTTGCTTAAGTGCTGAGGGGAAAAGTCCTTGTGTCAGGGACATATTTACAACATGTGTCAGGGGTGGTATTAATTCAGTACTGCAGTGTTTTAGCAGTTTCGCTAGTATATCATCAATACCAGAGGATGTTTTAGGTTTTAATGTGTTTTATAATATCACTGATTTCTTTCTCATTTGTGAGAGGTAAATGTAGAAAATCATGATTGGTTTCTGCTATTGTAAGAATTTCCCTGTCACAGGTAGGGTTGTTTCTAATTGTCTGGTCAGAAATGTTAGTAAAAACCAGATTTAGATGGTCAGATATTTCTCTAATATTTTCTGTCGTTTTGCCATTTACGTTTATACTTGAATGTCAAATTACGTTTATACTTGAACGTCAAATTACGTTTATACTTGAACGTCAAATTACGTTTATACTAGAACGTCAAATTACGTTTATACTTGGAACGTCAAATTTCGTTTATACTTGAACGTCAAATTACGTTTATACTGGTACGTTTTACAACGAAGTATTATTCAACACTTAGTTTCCTTTTTAAATTGCACATGTATTTCCTTTTTTGTGGTTTAGCTGTAGTATTAAACGAGGGTCGTCCAGAAAGTAAAGAACGATTGCGCATCACGGGCGGCGGCGCAGTTCACCCACCACCGCGGTAGATAGCTTGTTCGTTAGCCACACCTTCTGCCTCAGTGTGAGCTGAGTAGCGGGTACCGTGAGGTCACGTTTGCGTCTCCTGTGAAAGTTTAAAATGGCGGCGTTAATTGAAAATCCCGCCAAGTGTGAACTGCGTAGTGTGATACGGTTTCTGAATGCACAGAATGTTCGACCTATTGAAATTTATAGGCAAATTAAGGCAGTTTACGGTGACAAAGCTCCAGTCAATGGAATGGCATCACTCGAATTCACCAACAAAAAACAGGAAAGAAAAACCAAATTTGAACACCAGGAAATTGATGGTAACAGTTTTTTGGGACCAAAAAGGCCTAATCCATGTGGAGTTCATGCCGAGAGGCGAAACAATCAACTCAGAGGCCTACATCGAGACCTTGCATCGGCTTCGCCGCGCTATTCAGAACAAACGACGCGGAATGCTGTCGTCGAAAGTGGTGCTGATCCACGACAATGCTCGGCCTCATTGCAGTGCACGAACCAAAGCAGAACTCAATTATTTCAAATGGCAAATCTTCGGACACCCTCCGTATAGTCCAGATCTGGCTCCCGAGTGACTATCACTTGTTTCCAAAGTTGAAAGTGTTTTTAGGCGGAAAAAACTTTTTGGGTGACGAAGACCTCAAAGAAGGAGTAAAAACGTGGCTTCATTCCTTGGCGGCAGAACAGTATAACGTCGGTATAGAAAAACTGGTGCCACGCTACAACAAGTGCCTTGACAGTTCCGGCGATTTTGTAGAAAAATAGAGTAAGTTTATAAGTATTTATAAATAAATTTTCATGCTCTTATCTTTTGTTTTTATTGACTTATAACAAAACGTTCTTTACTTTCTGGACGACCCTCGTAGATGTGAATCCATGAGGTGTTTTCCAGCACTCAAAACAGAGAGCCTCAAATTGGTTGAAAGTCACGTCAGAACCTACAAAGTCCTGGAACACTCTCTTTGTATAGTACTTGTTCATTGTAAACAGACACAACAGATTAACATTGTTTCATATGACCTGCATATCAACCCGACCATAGCTCTGACTCAGGTAGACACAAGAAATCCCTTTATGACGTTCTCTAATGAAATAGTCTTTGATTTTAGTTTGCTCTTCTAGGAGGCAGTCATCGAATACCACAAGTGAGTTTGGTTTGCAGTCATCGATAGAAATGAGATCTTGACAGGACGAATAGAAAAACGCTATGTGTCTTCTAAGGTTTTTTCTAATCTACTGTATTGTTCACGCAGATCTACATATGCAGGTTGTTCTATTGAATGACTAAACACGTATAGATTCTTGAACGGAACTCCATCTTTGTTGTAAATGAAATTCAATAACAAGTTCGTTTTACCACTTCCAGACGGCCCTAAAATAAGACACCGTAACGGTCTAGGTAAAAATTGGTCTTCGAATTTATCTTTGAAATACACTTGAATTTCCATAGTATGTTCTCTTACATACATTTACAATTTAACAGTTTTCGCATATTCTATAATGACCCCATGCTAGGGTTCGGATGTTGTCTTCGAGTACGAAACGCTTGTCGTCCTTTGATGAAAAGTACCACTTTATGGAGTTCTACGCTATAGAGATTGTGTGCTTGACTCCGAATTGTATTCATCGTTTTGTAGTGCTCGATGTTACTAAACAAACAGTCTTTATAGTTGCTAAAGGTAATTTCATTTTCAACTACAGCTTTTTTCACGCCCTTAGACCTTTTTATGTAATGGTTGTCTTCTATATTGCTCGCATACATCTTGGATCGTAGTCCTACAAACTCTCGCATGATTCGACCATTAAGTTCATCTTTCATTTTACCCAGAACTTTTTTGTTTACATGGGGGAGCCCATATTGGTTGGGGTTGGGGTAGTCACTTGTATCAAATAATCCAATTATATGTTTCATGTCTTCGTAGAAGTTTTTCGTTTTGATGTCATATATCAGGGAATCGGTATCGGTGTACACCATTTTTATATTAGATCCATACTTCTCTTTCATTACATTGTAGTGGAAATCATACATCAGTGTCTTTGATATGTCTAGAATACTCATACCTACGTAAATAGGTTTATTTAACAAAAGTTTTTTCTTACTAAAATGTACAGCAAACTAGGTTTTCTGTAAAGATGGTTCGACTCTTAAAGTTCGGTTTGCTAACCCAGGGGTGCCCAACCTTTTTTACCCAAGGGCCACATTGTAAAGCCTTTATGGCCAGGCGGGCCAACATCTCAGGGGATATGGAACCCCAAACAAAACGTATTGCCCGGAGTTTGTTCTAGAAATCTTGTGCAAAATATGAGTTTTAAGGTTATTTGGCCCTTGTTTCCTGATTATTGTAATTTCTTATTATTTATTAGTTGTTAGGTAAAGGTTTATAATATATTATGTTTTTAGGTTCTTTTAGTAGAAATAAATATAAACCCAGACTTTTAGACGTTTGCTCTAATTCTGAGGGAACAATAAAAAAGTCACCAATAAAGTGAATACATTGATTTTAATTAATCCTACTAGGATACTAGGACATACAAATTACGTGGCGAGTGGTGACCTTGAGTTGGGTAGGGGTTACGTCGCCGCACCGCGCGCTGTGCCGTGCTTTACGCGCGCTCTATTCGCCAGCCGGCAGCCACCACCGTAGTAGTCAGTGAAATCTGTCTGCAACTACTTTACTTCTTTCAACACTCATACTCCACCAAAAGAATACGGCTCGTTCTACGTGAAATCAGCTGGACTGCTTGGTTCTCAAAATTTGTATTTATTTAATATTTCAAATGCTTGTAAACAAATTTGGTTGTTTTGGCAACAAGGCGGGCCACATAAAACTGACTCGCGGGGCGGATTCGGCCCGCGGGCCGTAGGTTGGGCAGCCCTGTGCTAACCCATCTTTCCACTAATTTGGATTTAGTACCCAAACGAATGTCCACACGATTTCTCATATTTTCCATAGTTTTTCCAAAAACTGAGTTGTTCATAAGTTTGAAAAAGTCTTTCTCAAAATCATTTTTCGCCTTTGTACACTCCATGGTATTCAGATTAATGTACGGTTGCAACCAATTGCTTTGACTGAAACTAAGAAACTCTATGAACATGTTTTAGTTTCATACCCAGACTCAAATAAAGCTTTAAATTTTTGTAGTGTATGACATACTTTTCTTTGCTGTAGAGAGTTGTCAGAAGCTTTGCCATTTTCGATCCTGGTGGGAACTCTACGTTCTGGAGCGAGAGGTAGATCAGATTGTACGTCGTGTAGTTCTTCAGGATATTCCAAATCAACTTCTAATATGTAGCCTGTGGGTGAATCGTCACTAACTTTCATTACATCGATGTCTGTACTGCTCCACTGAAAGTTTGCATATGGTAGTTTTACAGACATTGCCCACCCATACAGATTGTTTGCATCCAAGTACATGAGGTAATTGTTTGGTTTCGATTTGTCGTAGTCTTTCATGTAGGGATAGTTTGCCTTCGCATATCGATGAGAACACTGTGAAATACCACCACGAATACCCTTTTCAACCATGAGTACCATATCGATGTCAGTCAATAGGGACAGCTCGACTTTTGTAATTTTTAGCATTGCGTTCCAAGCCAACCCAGGTGCTGTGAAATACCATGCAGGATCTAATTTGTATGTATTAAGACATACATCCCTGAAGTTTTCCATAACATCTGCAAGTAGCAAGACATCGGTTTCGTTATATAGCATTGTATATTCTTTCATGTTCTGAATGTTAAAGGCGGTCCATACATCGCACGCATGTTTGTAATCTTCGTTTGTTATGTGTTGTTTATTCAGTCTATTGTAAAATTCTTCTTGACTAGGTAGTGATGTTTCACTATATTTTTCTATACTATCCATGTAGTCGTAAGGGTACACTCCTTTTTCGTAGCAATAAATTGAGGTCCTTACCACTGTAATATGTTGAGATGTGTTTGAATTGAGATCTAGTTAGATTCTTCGCCAACCTATCGAGACTTTGTGACATGAACTTGAATGAATCGATGAATCGTAGTTCAATTCCACCTTCCACACTGACCGTAAAGGAAATGTAACCGCTCCTCGTTGTTGGGTATCAATGATATGCGATTTTTGAACTTACCAAACTCTTTAATGAATAGGTGAGTGTCGTAACCTGCTAAATTATGAATGAAAACAGGAATGAACCTAGGTTTTTTGAAATTTATGGTACACTTGTTGTGAGCTGCTCCTCTAAACAAACCCGTCAAATGGTTATGGTCTCTAACACGATCATCACCAAGATAATTTCCACAGATATGACACGTAGTAGTAGATTCAAACATTTCCTGTTGCTCTTTTGTCATCAACTGCATGGGGACTATTGCTTCACTCTTGTAAAGTTCATTAATCCTTATCGACTCCTCAATCAATGATTTTACAAATACATGTGCAGCATCGTCTCCAAAGTATTTAATCGGTGGTTTGGAAAAGCCGTCCTCTGACACCCCATACATACAGAAGGAAATGGCATTATGTTTCTGATATTTAATAGTGAACAACTGGTGATTACCATTACAATCCACTTTACACGGTTGACATGTTGAAATAGGTGCTAGACAGAATCTGTTATGGTAGAACCACATAGCTGGATCCGTGAAAAGGAAACGTATCGGTTGACTCTGATCTCCAAGTCTTTCACACTTTTTAGTGACCATTGAGAACCGTTTGCCTCAAACTCCTCCATCTCAACCAACATCTTAAGTTTTGCTGAGTTATAATAGTCAGACAGAGACGTTGTCGAGTAAAGAATTTCATTTTTTGTTTTAAAGTTCATGACTTGAGTCACCTCCACATTGTTTATTATTTTCTTGAATTCAGCATGATAAACCATGTTTACCTTAAGATTTCTTTCTTTTATAGCATCCTGAAGTTTTTCTACAACGAGTGGTTTGCATATCTCAAGAAAAATTTTTGGATCTTTGATCCCACGTTTGTTCATAATCACATACGTTTTCAATCTTCCCGTGAATGCCGACTGGACTTCTGATATTTCATCAAGTATTGTCTGTGACACCTCTGGAGTATGTACCGGAACCAGGTGAGGTGTTGAAGGTGATTCTGTTTCAGACAGAAGCTGTCTCTCTTCCATGGCAGGACTAATCGAATTCTCCACTATTAATTGTACTAGTCGGTGTCTCACTAATAATCTTTTTCACACATGTAGGAATCTTTTGTGGTCTAGTCGGTTTTCGGATCATCGCTTCAAGAGCTATATCGTTTGTATTGACCTTCGGTACTTGTTTTGACTTCCCTTGGTCGTTTTGGGTATTTCTTTACCAGCATGTTGATGTCTGGAGTGGGTGCCGGCAGTCTTGGTGTCAGTCTCGTAATGGGTAATATTTCACCCCTGTATCGAGGACCTTCATGAAGTGCTGACAAATGGATATGACGTTTTGATTGTTTGTGATGGTTCCAGTTGGATGACTCTATTGGTGTTTCACGTATCCAACACATTTTACTTTTAGGAGCTGGTTTGATTTCCATCTTTTTCAGATGTTCGTTATATGTCATACCATGCTGGTTGCTGGCACATTTCTGAGATTTTTGGTGCCGAGCCATGTTGGAAACCGTTATTTCCTTACTGCATTTTGGACATGGTTTCTTCTGGGGTTTTATTTGAGCACGTACATCGGTCGGACTAAGCACGTTGTATGTTGGACTCTCTGGGATATGTAGTGGTGAATTGTATACAGGACTATATGGTATATGCAGTGAATAGTATGACTTATCCGGAACTTCAAATGGTGGTGGACCAAGTATTGATATAATTTTCGATGACTCGGGGTGTATCCTTTTTACTGGTAGTTCAAACTTTGGAGCGTCAGCTGTAGATGGGACCAATTATAGTTCTAATTTTGGAATAAAAATCTGGAGTGTCTAACATAGACAAATCAAAATCAGCAATCGCGTCTTGTTCTTCAGGTCTGAGATTTGAATAGGACTCTGGCAACATAGACATATCAAAATCCAGAGTTTGTCTGTCTAACGTGGACATGCATTTCTTTGTTTTTTTATGGCGGGACATGGAGGAATTCCTGACTTCAGCACCACACCTTGAACATACTTGTTTCATCGAAGGAGGTCTTTCATTGAATCCGTTGGAAGAAGCATGAGCTGGTGGATTTGACGCTGACATACACTTCTTTGTTTTTTGGTGGCGGGATAGGTTAGATGCAGTAACCTCTGCTCCACAATTCGGACATTTCTTGACTGATGATCTTCGAAGACCATCCGTAGCATTGAGAAATGCTGTTTGCTTGCTAGCAGGAGAAAACGCCATATTTATAGAGCTGGTTACTCTCTTATTGTATGGGCGATTGACGATGGAAAAGGATGAGGTATGGATGGATGAGAATAGGAAGAGGAGTAGGAAGAGGGTGGGTGTGTGGGATGAGTGGAAGGAAGGATGAGGACATTATTAATACATTTGACTCTAAAAGGAAGAGGAGTAGGAAGAGGGTGGGTGAGTGGAAGGAAGGATGAGAGCATTATTAATACATTTGACTCTGAACTAGAACATAGTTTTTGTAACTCTTTTTAATAAAACGATCCTATTATTTCCTCACCAGACTGGTCCTGCGATTTTGTAGGTAACAGGGCAAGTTTTGTTGACAGCCACAATCCGAAAAAATTCTCTTGTCCAATTTCTGCGGTATTTATTTGCAAATACATCTTTCTTTATAGTAATTCTTACGCGGTCTCCAACCGAAAGTCTGGGTTTGAATACTAGACATCGTCCAGTGTTTGCGTACATGTTTCTTAAAGTTTGTTCATTGCTTGAATTCACTTCTGATGGGCTCATCTTTATAGTGCTATGAAATTTACTGTTATATTGACGTAGAAGCTTCTGTAAATGTGACACCCATCTAAAAGAGTTTTGAATTTCAAAGTGCACTTTAATTTTTTCATTGAGAGTTCTATGGAAACGCTCTATAATGGCACTTTTTTCCTCATTTTCAGTATGGTATAACTTTATTTGATTTTTGTGTAAAAACTCTCTAAATTCCTTATTAACAAATTCTCGTCCTTTATCCGTGTGAAGAAGGTTCGGGGGTTTGTGACCAACCAATTTCGCTCTTCTTAATATTTTACCAAACGATTTAGTAACCTCTTGTGAGCTTTTAGTTTTTAATGGTTCTGACCACGCATATTTTGAAAACGTATCAATTACATTAAGTATGTATCTGAATCCATCATTTTCCTTTGAAAACCTAATCATTACAACAAGGTCTGCAGCCCACAAATCATCAATACCCAAAGTTACAATTTTTCTCTTAGGGAATCGCTTAAACCACAGGTTTATGAACCTCTAATGCTCGAAGCAGGATTTCTTTCCGACTTTTCTGCTTCATTAATTCCTGATACTATCCACAATACACTTACAGTATACCAAACTAATAATTTATAAGGTGCGGTGTCTCGCGCGGCGCGGCGGTGACTGGACAGTGACGAGGCGCGTACCGATTGTTTGTATACTTATAGAAACAACGCGCGGTGTCTCACACTGCGCGGTGGTGGTGACGGTTCAGCAGTCGCGCGGCGATGACGAGGCGCGTGCCGATTGCTTGTATACTTACAGTAACAACGCGTGGTGGCGGGGTGGGGGTTGGCGGTGACGGGACAGCGATGACATGCGTGGTGATTCGCGCGGCGTGGTTCTGACCACCCATACTCACACTTTTAGTCACTCTCTAACAATTCTGTCCCAGATTCGGTCTCACACGGTTTTTTCCCAGAACCGGTCTCAGGTGCTTTGTCCCAGGAACGGCCAAAGTATACTACTGATATATTTTGGCAGTACACTGAAACTTATTATAGGCAATAAAACAATTTTCAACTGTATTCACTTACATTTCACTGCTTCACTAATCTTCTGTAAGATTATAATTATTAATATTTGAAAGTGCTTTTTTGTTAAAATCAGTATCTTGACAAAGCATAAGTAAAATCCATAATAAAAATTAAGAAATGGATAATTGTATCAAAATGATACTGATGCAATTAGAACTCGTACAAACATGTCACTCTAATCTTTACAGAACACTACATTTTGTATTTCCGAGATAGCAAAATAAGGAACAAAGTAACCTCTTAACAGGGTTCGCTGAGTTTACATGTGAGATATTTAATCTCTAAGTCATGTAATGCTCGAGATGTTCTGCAGGTAGATAAATATACAGACAAATGATACAGAGCATAAAAAGTCACACACTTTACTTTCAGCCAAATTCCAGGGTTGGCCAGGCACCACCATTAGAAGACATTATTAAGTTAGGGTTCATAGCAATGTTCAAATAATAAAAGTACTGTCTGGTGGAGAGTGTATCAGAACTCAACAGTCTAATGAAATGATTTTTCCGCTCAGGCAGACACACTGACAAATAGAAAGACAGATAGGCAGAAATAAAATTTTTCCAAACTCTCGAGTAATAATCTTTGCTTAAGCTCAGCCAAAAAGAACAAAGCTTGGATGTTATTTGTTCAGTAATGAATATTTAATTCGCTTGTTTTAAGATTTAAGATTGCTGTTACATTGACTCATATATGCGCACAGATTATACGTATTAGAAGCCAATATAGGATATTCTTTACTAAAGTAACATAATACTTCAATTTTAACACAATTTCTTGAACCACATATCTATCAGATTTCTCTAAATTCAACTTTGATGTTTTATGAAAATTAATACTAATGTGTTTAAACCTCTACGCTGTGACGAGAATATACTTACTAGAACGTTACATCAGTATTGTGTAAATTATAAAATACAAACTCAATTCTTTTAAATGCATATTTAAAATGTTTGGAACTTAGCATTAGATGGTGCTATCAGTCGCAGATTGCAGCTTGTGACTTCTTTAAGAACTCTTCATTGCTGCACAATTCTACAGTCACATTCATTGCTCTCACTTCCTCAATCACGCCTAGTTTGTCAGTTCAAGATGATTCACAGCCTCGCAGGATCAGTTATCAAACTTTAAGTCAAGGTACTAAATTCAACTCATATAGCTAACAAGTGAAGCAGTGTTTGAGCATACGAATATGTTCCCTTTCGAGTTTTGATAACTTTAAAATTGAACTAACAAGTACTTAATATTTTGTATAAATAGCTACAATCATATGAGACAAATCTCAAAATTGTATGAATTAACGAAAAGTAAGCTTGTTCTTTATTCACCTCCTCATGGGTACTATGCGGTTTTCTCTCCATAAGTAAATGGCCATCTTGTCAGATACTGGCCATCCACAGGGATTAACAGGAAATAACTGAGAATGGGTGATTATAGAAATAATCCAAACCTTTGCATTATACAATAAGAATGACGATTACTTGGTTTTCGTTGTCTTTTATTTCCTTAAGGGGAGGCGGTACCCCTATCTTTGTAATGTTAACATAGGTACCATTATCTCAGAAAACTAATGGACCAATCAACCTAAAATTTTTTTATACAACATATATAGGTATTTAAGCAACTACTACTGAGTTTTTTTGGTGCTTGTATCTTAAAAAATAAATTTTTTATGATTTTTTTTTCAAACCCATATTGAAATATCAAACTTGGAATTTAGAATATTTTTTTTTTAGGTACCTAATTATAATAGGAGGCATCTCAAAAAAACTCCAGTAGGTGCCAAAAAATACCTATATAAATGTGTGTAAAAGGTTTCAAGTTGATTGTCCAAGTAGTTTCTGAGAAAACGTGTGTACCTTTGTGTGCAAAAACTGTAAAAAAGTAAATTTGCGGGAAATCGCAAAAAACGAATATAATGACCTATTTAGCTATGTTATATAATATTTTTACCTATATATGATATGTAATTGGTTTTTATAATTAAATGTGATCTTTATATTAATAGAAATAGGCCTATATATGCTTTTAATATTTAGAATTTATCTATATTGGAAAATTTGTATATCAAAAGTAACGCGATGCGGGTTAGGCCCTATAGTCCATAACGGAGTGAAAGATAATACAAAAAAAATTAATTAGGCTAATATTATTTCAAACATTTTTGAGTTTAGAATACATTTATAAGAGAAATAACAGAGAAAATTATGAAATAGAACTTATACCCAGCCACAAATAGAGTAAAACAATAACAAAATTATAGAAAAAAACAATGCAATTTATTTACCGTAGCATTAGTGCATTCCTGGATCATATGCAGGCTCCTCTTCAAAATCCTCCTCAATCCTTCTTTTTAAATTCCTGGTTTGTCTCCTTGCTTGTCTTTGAAAGTCACTTATCGCACAATTTGCTCGTCGCACTCGCTCGTAGTCCATAACCCACTTTTTCATTGCGTCAATTGTCCTCTTGCAAGGTTCAATGCCTACTGCTCTAAGCATTTTGCATTTTGCTATGTTGCCATCATTAAAAAGTAGAAATAGCATCATAAGCACCAAACTCAAGTGTGTTCAATGTCACAAAATCTTTTTTTGGCACTCTAGACCAGATGACATTATTGATGCTTTCATTGACATTCTGCGTCTTACCCGTGTAAACATTTTCGAAGAAGGTCAGGATTTGCTAAAGCCTGAAAGATTGGTTTCAAGGCTAACATTATAGCTGAAGGAATGCTGTTCCTTATGAGAATATGGCTCTTTAGTGTGCTTTGCCTTGTTGTATTTACACCATGTATTTTCTCCTGACGGGCAAAGGCCCATGCTGAGGATTGGTCGTCCGTCGAAAGTTTATGAAAATATATGGCCCAAACCGCTGCCTTCATGTTTCTGTAGGTTATCAGTATTTTTCCTAATAGCATTTCCATAATAGGTTTGCAATTGATCAATTAATGCCATCTGTTAGTCTATTCTTTCCACCTAGTTTGCCGCCATCAGAAAGTGTTACGCCTTTTGAGTCTCTTTTTAGTTTCCTTAGCCTAGACCCCATTCTCTTTTGAATATGGCCTATAACACTCCAGTTTCTGTATTTCCACTTCACCATAAGGTTTACTGTCTGCAATAGTTTTGAAACTATTTGTATCTCCATCACCTAAAATACTCTAAGTACCTAACATTATACTTATTTACTGATCGGTGAAAAATAGCTAAGGCTCCAGCTGACTCCATACCTCCGCTCGAGCCTTGATAATTTGCCGAACAAATAGCCTCATGTTGTTGTTTGTCCAAACAATTACAAAATTTAGATAACACTTCTATGTCCATAACTTTTCCTGTGTCAACACTTGTACAAGTAACAATTCCGTTTAGAGAGCTAAAGCCACGCCGTTGCAAGTGCCATCAATACCTACTTTTAAGTCGCGTTCGTTCTTACCTAAGGTTTTATTTTCCTCAACAGCCTCATCCACAGCAGTTTTCATGGATTCATCCATTACCTGTTTAGCCTTGTCTTTTAAAAATTTATTATATCGAAACGGTTTTGTTGGAGGTTTGCGGAAGATTCATTACGCCACATAACATTTTGCCTGCAAGCCATACCTTTCCCGATAGACCTCAGTCCATACACTAGTCTAATATTTACATCAAATAGAGTCTTTTTTTCTAAATTAATATTCCTAGAACTATTAAATTTATGTACATATTTACAATGGCAACAATAAATCTCCATCTCAAAAGCCAGGCCAAAATGGTTGAGCAGCACGCACTTGTAAACCACTTTTCTTGCAATTTTTACAAAGTGATGAACTAAAAAGTTGATCTGATAAAATTTGCATGTTAATAATTTCATTGTCATAGTTTTCATCACAATTAAACATCTCATACTTATTCTATGTTTATTTTCTTTGAAGAGCTTGACTGAGATTGTGTTGACATTTCAGGCCTAGGGGTAGACTCATCTTTTGACATCTCATTAGGGTTAGGACTGGCTGGTTTTCTTTTCCTACCACCAACTCCTTTACGGGGTTTAGCATAACTACTTTTAACACGAGGCATATTTATACATAAACAATCTTGTTAGCAATAATAAATATAAATTACTAACTAACACTCACTATATCACTTCACAAAGCACCAAAACACTAAGCAAAACAATAAAACAAACAGTATAAAGTCAGAAGCAGAACTCAAAGCTGATGAAATAGAAGTTAGTTCAGGCCTGCCAACACAACAAAAGCAAATTTATAGCACACAAAAATAAAAGGTCATATGTATAATAGTACATGTGTGAATAAACGCAAGCGCTGTCACAAATTTCTTCCTGAAACATGATGTAAGCATATTTTAAAACTTTTTTTCTGTAGGTTTACAATTTTCAAATATTACATGTATTATATATCATTGTGTGCAGAAAAAGCCGCTTAAACATTTTAAAAAAATAAAAAAAAAATGTGAAAAAAAATATATTTTCTGGGGTACCGCCTCCCCTTAATAAAGGAGATCTGACCGGATGAGTTTGGTACTATATGGGACTGCTGGAACTGTAAGCTGTAAGCTTCATTATATACACCGGCGTGTATATATATACATATATACAAATTAGTTTTTGTGATTGAATATTAATTGAAATTAAATTACGCCATTGCCACTTATACAAATTTAATCAATGTAAATAAAAGTCATTTGACAGGTATTTGGTCTTCCAATCATTAAGTTAGTTTGGTTATTTAAACACGTATGTGAAAGAAACGGCCAAATACAAAATAATTGAATCGTAAAAAGTAGGAGCTCTGTGGTGTAATGGTAGCACATTCACCCGGCAAGTGACAGATCCGGCTTCGAGTCCCGGCGGAGCAAGTACTTTTTGTGATTCAATGTTTATTGAAATTACACCACCCCCCCCCACACACACACACACACACGCACACACAAAAACACACACACACAGACAGGACACACCACAGACACAGACAGACACACACACACACACACACACACACACACACACACACACAGGTTTTTCATCAAAAGGGTTGTCATAAACATCTGTGGTGTTTCATGAACTCATTAATTCTTCAAACAAAAAATGTCATATACCACATTATGTTGAGAAATGTCTCGTTTATTTCCATATAGCCGGCCATTTGGTGTATTTTGTATTATTGTTTATAAAACAAATATTTGTTATCCTCTAAAACTAGTTAAGCTAAAAGAAACCAAATTATGGTACATCAGGTTTGAAATTAATAAGGGGGAAAATTTGTGTTATTTTTCCTTTGTATATTGAACAAAATGGCCAATAATGTTGAAAAATATTGTAAAGTCAAATAATATAAAAAAAAATTAAACCATAGATAAACCAGTATAGTTATAAAACTTTTA
>NW_025782947.1:0-48019 GCF_021130785.1 Homalodisca vitripennis | reverse complement strand
AAAAAAAAAAAAATAAAAAAATTTTTTTTTTAAACCCAAAAAAAAAAAAAAAAAAAAAAAAAAAAAAAAAAAAAAAAAAAAAAAAACGTACAAATATTTTACCTCGATATTATCTGATTTTGTATATGGACTAAGTACGCAATTACTCCTCACTTGAGTGGTACAATAGCACAACACATCTCCTGGAGCGTGTTACGAGATGAAAACTAATGAGACTCAGTCTGAAGTAATTGAAACTAAGGTAATTGCAGATGTCAGGTTTATATGTTAAGTTATCGTTGGCAATTCGATGCATCTGTTGTTGAATGTGCAATGTTCCAAGCAGTATTAATGCGATCTCCACCAATCGGAAAATCTATTTAAAATATAAACCATACATAGTTTGATGTGTCACTATAAACATCATTTAATGTTTCATTGAAAATATCTGTCACACTCTTAATCTCTACCTTAGCCTGTACCTAGCTAAGTAGTAGTTCCAGAAATATCCTCTTACGTAAAGCGAAATACAACTCCCTCTGTAATAAAAGCAGTTGTTTGAAGCTTGATTACAGCTGTCACTAAAAGCAATTATGCTGCGTGTTTAATTGTAATTAATTAATTAGTTTCTAACTATGATATGTTGCTGTCTTTGGCAGAATAAACTACTTAAATGCTCATGATGTCGTAGGAGATAAATGTTTACGAGTATATACACAAAAATGTATTGTTAATAGTTATTTATTAAATATCAAATAACAATTTTTGATAAATTGAGTGGTAAAAACGGAAACTATCAATTTGACTTGATTTATATAAAATTACATTTAAATAAAATTAAAAATTACATATTATATTCAATATCCATGATTGCATGTGATTAAATAAATGATCTGACAAGTAAATACAACAATACTTTTTTTGAAAATAGTACATCTAAGTAAATAAAACTTTCGAAACTATTTATTTTGTTTAGCATCCAACCAAAGAATTTTCAAAGCGATATTTTCAATATTGTTATAACTAAGTTATATTTTGATACAATTTAATATTCTAGCAGCAAAGTTTTGTAGTAATAAATAAATTTCATTGAAATAGTTATTAATTCATAAACTAGATAGAAATCACGCCCATGAATTAAAATAATTATTAAAATAATATATTATTTAAGAGGTGTTAAAAATGCAGCGATGGGTTTCTTACATACAGTAACTCCAGTTGCATTATAGTATTACTGCATAGTTATAGTCAATTGTTATGTGGCAATGAAAAACAAAAAATGTTATTATTATGTTTTATCCTTCATATCTAATTTTTGGGTAGGAATCCTTTGCTGCACTTTCTAAGGTTTATGTGAACATTTACGTAATTTAGTATCTTTTACACATGAGGAAGAGTGTAGATTTTAACTTCGAAACGTTGCGTTACCAAACACCTTAACAAACAACGATGACAGATGTTCAAAATTCTATTACCCTTATATGTATGTAGACTTAATGGCATACGTTCAATAAAGTTCTGAGTTGTAGCGTTAGAAAATTATGGACAAAGTACTATACTAGCTGCCCTACAATGTCTAAACGTAACGAAAACATTTTTCAGTAACAATTATCCAATAAGTGACATAAATGTAGAATGAAAATTACAATGACCTTTATTGGCTGAGCTTTAGCGAATCCTATCACTCGGTTCCCTGATATAAAGAAGTGCCTCCTTGTTTTATACGTTATCAGAAAGGAAAAATGAAGATTGTGGTTTTACCATTTTCCTTATAAATAAAATGCATTAATGACATACTTATGGACCATTTAGCTCAAATAAGCTCTACTTGTGGTAACACTCTTTTGTCCTATTTATTAATATAGTACAATATGAATTTGTTATTTTTGATTGTGAAGTATCGCAATTTAGAGGAGTCCCTCAAAGTTTTAGTACGTTACAAATCATTGCAGTCAGCTAAGAAGCATTCTCATTTCCATTATTATCCACATTAGGTAAATATCTTGTAGATAAATAAGAAGTTATTTATTTACATATAAAATAATAGCAAGGCTAACTTGTTCAATCCATTTATAATTTATGTTTTCTCTTCCATTCTTAGATTCCATTGAAAAGCAGGCTTAATATATCAATTAAATAATTGTGATTTTTATCTAAAATGCCTACTTTTATTGATTTGTTGTGAAACTATGATAAAAAATACATTGGTATTTACGAAATATGGAGTAGTATATCAAATTGTTCTTCAGAAAGTACATTCTAAAATGTCTCCATTTATATATTTGTCGTATTTCGAACACGATTGACCAATTTCTCACAGATTTGAATATTTCCTACACTAGAAACAAATAATAGCAACACGTTCCAACATTAAATTTCCGTAGGTATTGTCTATTACGGAACATGGTATTCACTTAATGGAGACATTCTTCATTCCTATTTGAATATTCGGGTTCAGAAACGAGACAGATTCATTTAAGTGCAGACTATAATTTATAACAATTACTTGAAACGTAACAGCAAAGGTAAACCATTTGTTTTTTAAGAGCATATTAAATATCTTGATCACTTATGTACATATTTTATACTTTTCTGTTTGTTCAAAAAGTAAGCGACAATTAGTCTTTAGTCTAAGGAAGTGTTTTACATATCAAGGTGTTTAAGGTTAAGTTTATTTTATTTAATGGTACCCGGTAATGTTTTTTGATTGCATTTTCCGAATATAATTTTTTTGTATTCTAAAAATTGTTACCTTCAGCATTTCTTTGATTATAAGTGGACATAGTTTATTTCTTTTGTACTTTGTTTATATAAATTGATGAAACCGATTAGGTATATATCTCATGAGAGTTTTATTGGTTGTAATTTCTAGATTTCAAGAAATGTGACGGTATACTATTTTGAACTGACAACAATTTTTAAAGAGAACAATTTTTGTATTTGTCCATTACTACACTTTCATCACCTAAATAAACAATTAAAAAAATACGAAAACACTGAATAGCTCCTTTTCTCACATTGATGACCATTAAAATTCCTTCAAAATTATTGTAAAACGGTCCGAGACATATTGAGGCATTGTCCGATATTTAATTGTTTTCTTGCGGTCTCAACAGATTGCTGAAATAATTTGTTGTTTGTAAGGAAACACGCTTTAAACAATTGTACGTACAGTACCTATTAATTATATAAAAGTATATTAGCGGATTTTGAGGTAATCAGAAAGAGCCGACTAAAAAAATGTCAAATCTAAGTTCTGGTAAAATACAGTTATATATTAATTTTGATCAAAATTCACTCATATATTGCGAGAATGCTTGTTCAAAATAATTAAATCGGCGCTTTTAGTAAAGAGGGTCAGCAAAAGTTTCGTTACGTAATAACTTTCATGCACGAATAATCAATGTAAGTGTTTAGTATAATGTGTGCTATATTGTATTTAACAATTAAATCTGTATATATATTACATCTTGGTGCGTGTGTATGTTACTTAAACTCCTCCTAAGCGGCTACACCGATTTTCACGCAATTTTTGTGTGATTTGAAGGGGAGTCGAAATTGGTTTTTGATTTTACAGCTATGTCCAATTTAAATTTTTTATTTATAAATTGTTTTTGATTTTGGAAGTGTTACCTTCAATCCTTCAGACTGCGCTACGTCACGTAATACAGAGTGAACTGATACCTAACAGCTGCTAATACTTTTAGCTGAATTACATCAAAGCGGCAGAAACATTTGTTTACATTTAAAATTTAGAAAATTATTATTGTAAAGTTCATGATCTGTATTGTAATGCAGATTGCATAGAGGAAGTTGTTGCCTAAATATAAATTTACATTGCATCAATGATCAATAAACTATTTTATGCAATGAAAATTACTATTATACGCTGTTATAAAAGCCACCTCATTGTACAAAGCCGTGAATTTTTTGTACATAAGAAAATCTAACTTTCTTGGAACGAAGGTAAATCAAAAGAACCGAAAGAAGACGCCTTATGGTCGAAATTGGATTTCGTTGATACATTTTCTTGATCGGAGCACAAGACAAACTCTGCAATAATACTGGAAATACCTTAGACAGAAAATTAATTTTAACAGACCGAATTTGATTCTTTATAACCCAATTAGTTTATTGAGATCCATCCATATAAATTAATTGTACTGAATAACTTATGAACACCTAGCCAAACCACAAAAGATAGGGGTAGGAAATATGGTACATACCTTCATAATGCGCCCAAGTGGCTCAAGAAGGAACGACTATCAACTATCTCAGGAATGTTTAAATTTGATAAAATAATATTTGAATATAGCGTACTAGTTCTCAAAATTGCGTGAAAAGCCGCGGGAAACTGCTAGTAATACATAAAATATATTTTGAAACTTTAAAACACAAGAGGGCAGGGTTCAGAGATCTCATCCAACAATCATGGTGTATAGCCTAAAGCGTACAGAGTAGAGATACTTAGAGGAACGTTTCGCAGGCAGCAGTTCTCTAGGTGCTGAGGGACCTAAGGAAATAGTTTTTCTGTGGCCGAAATCTCCTAATTACGAGTCGCTGTGGAGTCAGGAACAAAAGACAAACCTGTAAACGGTAGCTTCCAGAAGTAGGACGGTTTACGTTACAGTCCTCTATAAGTTTCCAAAAACGAATCAGGAATATTAGCTTCCAGAAAGTGGTAGCTATTATAAGACCGGTAGGATCTTCCAAAATATGGTGGGTTGGAAGACTTTCAAAATATCAGACTACCAAAACTACCAGACCATCTCATACCAGACGATGCACCTATTGGCTTGGTTACCTACAGTTTCAGTACTGTAGCAGTTGGATGGCCGGATGTCTTGTTTGGAATGTTTTTATTGTGTTAGCGAAGAGGCATCCGTCCTGTATTTTCGTATGTGATTGGACAGCCATGAAGTTCTAACTCTGGCCTGTGTATTTTGCAAATAAGTTTTATAAAAATTGTATTGACTTTATGAACTTCGTATTATTATTGAGAGGTTTTATTTGGGTCTTCATTACAAGCAAAAATTGGCGATTTTACTTTAATAATAGTTACCGGTTCTTTAACTCCCTATATAATCAAGTGCAAGCTATTTTTACACGTAATAATTGACATATACGTGGATAAGACAAGCGTTGTAATATATGAAATAGTGATAGTGCCCTTAACTACAAGCCTTGCTATGGCTTCTTGTATATTAAAGCCATATTTACTGGTTTAATGCGTTGTGCAAAGCGATACAGTATATAATGGTTATAATTCTACCTTACACAATTGCAGACATCAGTTTGAGAATTATCGTTACCAACTCTGAGGCGGTGTGGAACACCTGCTGTGAACTGTGGGAGATCTTGCACTGTAACTGGACAAATTAAACCTCTCGCCTAACAGATTATATTACTACCAACTACTATTAATACTTTTGAGAATTGCAAAGCCTTTATAAAACTAAAAAATAAGGGTTCTAATACTATAATATTGAAATTAATTTAAAAATTTAATTTAATTCATAAGGATTCACTTGTAATGATGTACGAACTCGAAATTAAAAAGAAATTTTACGTTCTTTCATACATATTTAATTTGTACGTAGTGCTTTTATTTTTGTTGTAAATTATGTTTCCCATCATTCGTTTGTTACAGGGTGTAGGTAATCCGAAAGTTAGATGTGCTAAATTTAAAGAAGAATAAATTATGATCACTTAAAACTTTATGGTAACCAAGGTTAAGATGACACAGAAAGCTATATTCTGATAGAAATATTCTGTTACAGAACCACACTAACCCCGCAATCTGAATGTGGTCCGAAATACGAGAACTGCCGGTGTCTATTCACTCAACACTCAGTGAAATTGATATACAAAGCAAGCATAGTGAATCTGGATATAAACAACATGGCATCTTGTTGTTACTAAATTATTTCAAGTTTAAAGATTACAGGTAACGTGAGGTGTTTGCTGTTTCACAAACAGTTAAGTTATGAATCAGATTACAAGAAGAGAAGATTGAAAGTACAAACCAGTGTCCAATAAAGCAGGGAATCGTGAGTGACGGACCTATTACTGAGTCGGAACCAACGGCAGTGATTTATATGTCGAGCTTTCCATCTTTTGTCTTGTGATAGAATCGAGGATTGACTTCCTCTCTCCGCCGGTACCTTCAATACTTACACACAGACGCACGCAAACATAAACATATATATATATATATATACACATAAATAAATAACTATATATATATATATATATATATATATATATATATATATATAAATCTTCAATATGGATTCTTCAATTGTATTTCTTCAGTTTCTATATTTCGGCTTAAGCCGTCTTCAGGAAATTACAAAAAATATAAATAGGGCTATAAGAACAGAATAAACATAAAACATCAACACAGAAAATGAAAAGTAAGAATGAATTATGTACAATGGTAAACATATGATTTAATTTTGTAAATTCACTTTGCTGACTCTATTTCTATTCTCAAATTTTGATTTAGTGACGAGTTGATGGGCTTGTTCCATGGTTCTCAGACTGTGTGTACTTAAATTTTCTGATATTTTTCTAATTGGTTTCACTGAAAATGTTTCTTCAAAATTTAAATTATGTATTAAGCCATGTGCCACTACAGGTTGCTCTGTCTTTTTATGTTTATATGCATACCTGTGCCCAGTCATCCTTGTTTTAAGAGAATTTATCGTTGAACCAATATAATCTTTAGGGCATAACTTGCACTGAATTTGGTTAACAATATTTTTTGATTCACATGTTAAGTCTTCAAATATACTGTATTATTTTTGTGTAGAACTACTTGTAAATGTTTTTGAAGTAGAGCACATGTTGCAAACTAAACACCTGGGTTTATTCCAAGGATGTGACCCAACTGTCATGTTTTCTTGGTCTTTGTGTTTAGGTAATTTTGGATGGACTAAAATATCTTTAAAAACTGGTGGGTTTCTAAATCTTATTATTGGAATGTATTTGAATATGTTTTTTTTTGAAGCAGAGCTGTCCAATAAACTGTATGCTACTCGAAGTATATTGTTAATTTTATAAAGTCCTGGGTGGTATTTTGTTAAAAGCATTATTGTGAAATTTTGATTTACTTGTTCCAATCGATAGTGATTTAGTGTTCAGTTTGTTGTTTAAAAGTTTTCGTGGATAACCCCTCTTGGAAAATGCTGATAATAAATTATCAATATATTGTTCTAAGTGATATTTGTCACTGCATAAGTTGTAGGCTCTTTTAGCTAAACTCTTTGGTATGGCTTTTTTGACATGGGACGGATGACAACTGTCATAATGTAGATATTGAAATGTGTTGGTGTTTTTTATATTGATCTTAGTTTTCAACTTCTGATTTTCAATAAAGATATCTATATCCAGGAAACTCACAATTGAATCAGAAATATCCCACGTAAACTTTAAGTTGCAGAAAGTGTTCAGTGATTGTAAAAAATGTTGCAATTGTTCGTTACTATATGTCCATATCATGAAGATATCGTCAATGTAACGTTTCCTAAATATGGGTTTGTATGTTTGTGTTTCTAGAAAATCATGTTCAAGCTTGCCCATGACAAGATTAGCATAAGAAGGAGCCATTCTTCCCATGTTGTTCCCATGGCTGTCCCTTTTTGCTGTAGATAAAAGTTATTTTGAAACCTAAAGCAATTCATAGTTAGAATGAAATTTATTAATGTTAAAAGAAAATCTGACGAAGGAAATGTATTTTTGGGACGTTTGTTTAAGTAGTATCTAACAGAATCAATTCCTTGTTTCCTTGTTGGTGTTCAATATTTGTGTACAATGATTGAACATCGATTGTTACTAATTTAGTATTTTCAGGAAGAGGTTGAGCTACATTTTTCACAAGGTGCAAAAAATCATTACTATTTTTCACGAATGAAGGAAGATTGGTCACAAATTCTTTTAAATGGTCATCAAAAAAAGAAGAAATTCTCTCAGTTGGAGAAGATATTGAAGCTACAATCGGTCTTCCTGGTGGATTTGAATTATTCTTGTGGATTTTGGACAATACGTAGAATGTTGGTGTTTTCGGAGATTTATTTATTAGTAAATTGATGGAAAGATCACTTAAGTTTTCTTCTAAGGAATTTTTCTTAAGATCTCTATTTAAAATTGTGTAAGTAGTTGTGTCACTCAGTTGTCTTTCTGCTTCAGCAATATAATCCTTTATATTCATTATTACAGTCATATCCCCCTTGTCAGCAGGAAGTATTATTATGTCCTTGTTATTTTTTAAAGAATTTATAGCTTTTTGCTGCAGTTTTGTTAAATTATTGTTTTTTGTAGAGTATCTGCAAATGAAGGATCAGAAATGTTAGAAATAATTGTCTTTATAAACTGCTCTATAGGGTGATCTGGATTCAAAGCTGGGGGATCCCAATCTGAAGATGGCTTAAATTTCAAGAGAGATTTGTGAATCTTCTCATCTGCTTCTTCATTTTTATTGTTATTTAAAAAGTAATGCTTAATTCTAACTTTTCTTGAAAACTCTAACGCATCAGAAACCAATTTTATGTGGTCGAATTTTGGAGTTGGTGCAAAGTTAAGTCCTTTGGTAATAATATCAATTTCATTTTGTTTTAAAGTGTAGTTGGATAAGTTAATATAGTTTGGTTTTGGTAAATTGATATCTTTAGATTCAAAACAATCATCTATGTTTGTAGTTGGTTCCAAGTCATCAAAAAGTGATGAAATATTCAATATAGCATTATTAATTGAGTCATTTGATAGTAAGGGTTCCATTGAAGAAGCTGGTTTAAATGTGTGACGGTTGTTACAACTCATGGAATTATTTCGTAAAGCTGACAGTTTTTTTAAAAGTTTTGCTGATTTCTTAGACATAAAATGTATTGTTGATATCGTAAAGTTATTGATAATTTGTGAAACATTTGGAAATTTTTCCATTATTAATTCATGGTATTTTGATAATTCACGTCTATGCAAATCTGCTTGTTTTTTGTAAAGGAGGTATACTGTGTTGGTTAGAATTATATTTATGTTAGTTGCTATCACATTAATCGATTTATGCATAAAATTTGGAAATCCAGACATAGGAAATTTCAATGTCAGTCCATTTGGTATCAAACCTGAACTTAAGCAAGCACCTAAAAAGCGGATATGGCAATAGCAGTTAGCTAATTTCATAGTGTGGAATTCAAACTGTTTTATCCAATATTGCTGTAATGTTTCTGTGTTTGAAATTTTTTGCAACAAGAAGGTAAAGTACAATATAACAAACAAACAAAATTATAACAATTACGTAACTAACCAGAAACGAAGACAACATAAGAAAATATGTGTCAATAGACTTTCCTTAGTGTCTTGAAGATTATTTGCCTTGGGCTTATATATTAATCTTCAATAAGGATTCTTCAATTGTATTAAACAGTTTCTATATTTCGGCTTAAGCCGTCTTCAGGAAATTACAAAAAATAAAAATAGGGCTATAAGAACAGAATAAACATAAAACATCAACACAGAAAATGAAAAGTAAGAATGAATTATGTACAATGGTAAACATATGATTTAATTTTATAAATTCACTTTGTTGACTAAGTGTACATATATATATACACAATATACAATATATATACACTTGTAATTTTTGTGGGATATTTTAAAAAACGAATCAAAGAACGGAAGGATGCAACAGAATATATTTAAGCTGATTGAATGAACTATCGCCAAAGTTTCTGACGTAAAGACGGACTTTCATTTAATATTTTAACCTGAAAATCGACAGAATTTCTGCATTGGACCATGAAGACACTATGTACCTCATATGTACCTATTTTCAAGTTCCTATAATTTTTTCCTCCCGACAGAAGGACACATTACAATATGACCATTTCACGTCTGAAGCCGCCATAGAGCATTTACAACTAGTTTCCTCAGGCCGTTGACACTATATCAGTATGTAGAACGTAGCTTATTGATAAGACTAAAAGCTTTCGGCTCGTAACACCATCTCATGCAGGATTCACACGTCTACGTGATGGAGCTGCACTCACCACAGCGCCAGAATGTTGTTAGAAACTTGTGTGCGAGCAGGTTATATTACTAAACTGTTTTATAATTGTTGTTGGGCACTCTAACTCGTAGTATAACTCATTGTAGTTATATAAAATTATAATACTTTTAAAGGCAATATTTAGATGTGTCATGTTTATTTCAATACTACCGATAGCCATAAAGCTTTTGGATTTGTAATTATTGTCGATTATACATAATTATACTTACAGCCAGATGTATGAATACAATAAATTTATGTCCCTAAGTTTTCGTTATAAAGACAGTTATACCAGAAATAAAAGCGCAAGGATAATTCATGTCAGTAGCTTTAACCAGTATAAGCTGCTAAACAATATTTGTTGCGTCATTACCTTTTAAGTTAAATTACATATATTGACACATAAAAAATATATGTTCTTATAAATATAAATGGTGTAAAGGGAATTTTACTTTTCAGTTTCAGGTTTTCTAGATGAAGAAGTGAAATACTTATTTAATCTAATTAATTACTTAATAAATAGGAAACATATTAAGATAATGTCAACTAAAATATTACTAGGGTATTAAAATGATGAAGACTTCATTCCAGTGAAACGTTTTCTTAACTGCAACTATTTTAGTGAAAATCGTGGATGGTTTATTACTCGTAAAACAAACATTAAATACAATTCAAAGACAGCTTCTACATCAAAGAAGTTACCTTGAGAAAGCTAAAACGTTTCCAAGTGAGTACAGAGGACATGTGATTAAGGATATTTCTTTATCGCTGTTTCATAAAACTGAAAATCTGTCCATTAAAAACAATTTTATTAAAGTCTTATTTATTAATTTTAACTAACATTTTCTCTAAATACTTTCAATGATCCGAGGCTTTTTTAGCTCAAGATATGCAAGGAAATAAAGGTGGAATTAACATTGTTCACCTATACAAATCATTTACGAAAAAAAACTTATTTAATTTAGAATATTCTTTTATATAGTAATTATTCTAATAGTTTCAGAAATTTCAAGTTGTTTGATTCTCCAGCTCTTGAGGTTTTCAAGAAAAAGAAGTTGTAGATTCTAATCAGCAGTGAGGAGGCCGAATTACTTATCTTCGTAGACTATACAGAAGGACATTGAGTGTCTGGAATGTCCCTTCTCCTCTCCAAACTAAAAATAGATCACTCAATTGTCACTTAGTAATTACTACTATTTTATAATTTTTTTAACTCATTAATTTTATATGCTTTGCTTTCTTCCCTACAATATTGATGATTATCAAAGTTCTTAAAAAATATCCATAGTTTCTTTTATTT
The DNA here is from genome assembly GCF_021130785.1 of Homalodisca vitripennis. Taxonomy (NCBI): domain Eukaryota; kingdom Metazoa; phylum Arthropoda; class Insecta; order Hemiptera; family Cicadellidae; genus Homalodisca; species Homalodisca vitripennis. The sequence goes on along the minus strand of NW_025782947.1, from coordinate 36,695 downwards.
CAGATTACTTCTTTCAATTAATCCACTCAGCAGTCAAAGATATCCTAAATCCAAAATTCTAATCTACACAAATACATTTATGGCCTACGAAAGCTCTTTTCCTGTTTTCCTAATCATACACCCATGTAGTACTGTACATTATTGCTGTACTTAAATGTTGTTTTCACTAGGTTATTTAACCTAATTGTTTCTTTTGATATATGGATTTATTTCCTTTGTTATATTAGAATTTGGTTATATATTGATCATTAAGTTATTTAATGTAAACTATTTAGAATTATTGTGTTATCATTTGTTATCTAGATGCTTCATTTGATTCCCTCTTCAATATAAAATATTTTACTTATGAAAGCAAAGTAATTTGTCAAAATAAAAATTATTTGAATTGTATGATATTACAATTTTGATTCAATATTCAAGTTTAATACAATATAACTTTGACTTTGTTAGGCTCTTCTCTGTTAATGGGATAAAAGAGAAGTCGCTTTTTATATTATACAAGGTTAAATACATTACAGAGTAATTCATTAATGGTATCTAAAATTAAATACAGTTGCAATTACAGAGTCATTCTGAGACTACATCATCTGTAACGCGCACTAAAGATAGCTTACATAGCAATACAGAATATCTTAGTTAGAATTGATATTGCTTGAATATGGTGCTCAACACGTACATTGGGACTTGAACTCCATAGCCAAAATTATCATATAAATAAGGTCAAATGAATAAAAACTAATTGAATTTATAAAATAGCGAGCAGTACAAACATTTAAATTTACATCAATTCATTTTATACATTACCATGTAAGTGTAACGTTATATAAACAGATAACAATGTAATATAAGTAGACCTCGCGGTTTTTGGTTTGTTTGTGTTGTGTTTGGGCATGAATTCGTTACAGATTTTACAAAACAATTCACCGCACACATGTTTTGACTTACGGTTGTTCAAAAACACAAGTCTTTGGCACTGTAAACATTTTTTTACCGACTTACAACGCTTACTCTTATGGGCTGTGAAACAGTTCTGATTTTTCATGGTCATGTTACAGTCAGGGCACAAAATTCCCCCATGCTCCTCTTTACACGGTGGAGATAGGGTCTGACACGCAGGACAGATATTTGAGCATCTGTGAAAACCCTTGTGGTCGTAAGGGACATAGCATGCTTCGCAGAAAAAATGCCATGAAAAGGCTGCGGTGAGGGATGTGATTACATTATAATGGCCTTCATGATACAACAAGTTAATTTGTACAAAGCATCATCGTTACTACCTGAAAAATAAACATCTCGACCCTTATTATCGTAATTATAAACTGTAATATTGTACTTTTGGAGGTGGTCTTGAAATTTTGAAAGTTCGGGGGTCCCAGCTCCTCGTTCTGAAATTTGGACCCCGGCTTTGGTCATCAATTTTTGGGCTCTAAGAGTTTGTCGCTTACCCTTGTCTTCACGTATAGCCTTGAATTGAGGATCTTTTTGGGCATAGGCTTTTGCTACCACTATAGCTCAGGGCAGACACAGATTATCGCTATTCTTAATAACTACGATACCTCTACGTGCTTTACATTCTTCTTCAAAGTTATTATACAAACCAGGTCTTCTGAGGCTTCCACTGCCTACTGGAATATTGGTGCGGGTGCACTTAACTCTAAATGTGTCCATGGACTTTATCGAATCCGTATTACTTTGGATAAGTTTTCCAAATATATCCCAAATTATATCCCCGTGAACTTGATTTGCAGGTCTATAAGCGATATATCGGGAATCTTTGGTTCTGAAATTCAGAGAATCTAAAGTAAAGCCTAGGTAGTCATTTTCGGTAGTACCGGCTTTCGCCTTTTCGACAATACTCCCGAAACCCTTTTTAATCCAATCAAGTTCGGACACTCCTTTGGATACTGGGTTAAACTTGAAAACTGTTTCTGACCCATATGTTCTAAACCTTCTAGAGTAGGTTACATTGGAATGCAAAACTTTTACGGGATCCATATTGTATGTAATTAGCTCTAAAATAATACAGCAAGCAGCTTTGATACAAGCTTTTGGAATGGGTGTTGACTGTTCAACGTCACGTCTAAGAATGACAAGAAGACCACGTTACGCGCTTAAGTAAGTTTAGGAGCTGCGCATGCGCAGTAAACCTTTTTACAGTGCACTGTGGTATGATGTAATAACCGAAATAAATTACACAAAACTTGATTATAAATACGGCACATAAATAAATGAACGAAATCTATGTTGGGTTTGTCACTACGATACAAACACAGTAACACAACGAATTAACTTGTTCACTTTCAGAAAAACACAATAACACTGTATTAGATTTAATAACAAAGGAACAATAGTATAAACACTTTAAGAACACACACAGTGTAAAGGAGTTTAATGTCTGTGATCGCTAAATAAAGCACAAGCACTTAATAAACTGAAAATGTAATAAAACTCCTATAAGCTAATTTACTTTTATAAAATTACTATGATAGTAAAAAAGAACTTAATATATATAAAACACTAACACCGCTGACTCACTCTAAGAAAGCATCACTATAGCATTAAAAATACAACCACTCGATAACACTAAAATAACACTGAGCAGAGCACTCAACACACGTCCTGCCTCTTTGACGTCCACTGAAAAACTGACGAGAGAGAAGAATGTTGCCGCTATTGTAGGGAGCCGACCAATGGGAGCTCTAGGACACTAATTTAGACCAATCAGGGACGCGCTTATTCCGACCAATGAGGTCTCTTAAAATTGCGGTTGCAGCTGTACCGTTACTCGTCTGGGTTTTTACAGGTAACCGCAAACCTCAATCATCGCGTCCGGTATGATTAACTAAATTCAAAGTATACGAAGCGTGATACGTTTTTTAAAATAGACTATAAATAAGTTAAAGCTCTTTACATCACACTCGGGAGAAAAATTAAAACTTATTACACACCGAATGCAGTACCTATGTATTATTCCGGCTGTATTCAGGATGGCAGATATCCCGTGCTGTAGTGAAGGTATTGTAATAGTTATTAGTTTTAATATTGTTGTAGAAAATGAATTATCAGAGTCCGAGGATACAGTTAACCGCAAACTGTCGGTCACGAGCAGTGTCTTGAGCCGGTGCAATGGGTAAGTCACTGTGGTCGAGATTTCATAAAGTGCTAGTATAGATTATAATATAAACATTAGTATATCGCTGTATAATGTTGATTTTATGTAAACTCGGGGTTTCGAGACGATTTAACTAATACCTCTGTATGCGTCTCTTTATAAATAAATTAAAGTAAGGGAACAGCTAGGAAACCGGAGTGAGGTATGATGGGCCTTTAGATGTCTAAGTATAAGCGACAGATATAATTACACACGGTAAAGCTTAAATTGTATGGGATGGTACTCCGTATTAAGCTACGCTCGCTTGATATTATGAAAATGAGAGCCTGTCCGTTAGAAAGTGATCAAAAGTTGGAGTGCCGTAAAGGGAGGCATGGGTTAAGTGAAAACAAAATACTTGATTAATATGGAAACTAAATGTCTAAGCAGTAGTTGAAATAAATGTATGGTGCTTTGTTAATAATGAAATACGGTTCTTTTAATTACCGGTTACGTCTGCTTGAGAGTGGGGTCCCGGGATGAAGTGATAGACATCCAAGTGAAAGGTAACATAAATTAGGGTCCCGTGATGGGCTGCGTGGAATAAGAGTATATAAAGTACTTCGTAGACATTAGATGTCCAGGTATTGAAACATATGCACGGGCACTGATCGGCAAATAGTAGTCACTCAGAATGTACGCCTCGTGTTATAAGCTGTTAGCTGGAGACTAGGACCTCGGGATGAGAATATCCTGTTGGGAAAGTACTCTGTAAATATTAGCATTACACGTTCAGGTAATGTATGAATATTTGTCAGTAAAATGAGAGTGCCGTGTTAGGCCTCGTTTTTTTAATGGGGACCTCGGTATGTTAGAAATTGAACGAAATGCAAGTTTGAACCCTACGAAGGTAAGGCTAACTAAGATTGTGCGATATGCTCGGTAAATACTCGTATATGGAGATTAATACGGTAAAGGTGTTAACTATATGTGTGGGAACCAGTACAGGGTATTAATGGTGGGAAGACAATTTCAGAGTGTGACGCTACGCGTAGTAAACACTTTAGAGTGTGGAGTCGTGGAGTATGTGTAAGGGCTAAGAGACGTGGTGTACGACATATATGGATGTCTGTTGGACTTTGTGGATACTAGTCCGTAATATGTAGGTGATCTAAAATTGGGTATGGGTGATACCCCTGGGTAGTACGGGAGGCAGTTGGAAAGTGTTGCTGTCCCTTCAGTGTGAGGGTGAGGGCCTGAAGACGCTTGGGTACACGAGAGAGGTGGGAGGCTGTAGGCGTATACACACGTAAAGGTCGGGGAGTTAGATATCATAGTATGTGCAATATCCGTGGTTAAGAGCCGAGGTATGGGAGACAATAGGAAAGTGTGAAGCCTCTGCAGGATTCGTTACAAATGCAAATGTAGGTCTTAGCATGCCCAAAAGACGGACGATTGTAGTCCTATTCGATACATTGGTCGGTAAAATGTAGATGATCAAAATCTGGGTATAGACGTTACGCCTGACTAGGAGTGGAAAGTGTGGGGCCACGGCAAGGGGCAGATGAGGGCCTGAAGACGCTTGGATACACGAGAGAGGTGGGAGGCCGTAGGCGTATACACACGTAAAGGTCGGGGAGTTAGAAATCATAGTATGTGCAATATCCGTGGTTAAGGGCCGAGGTATGAGAGGTAATAGGATAGTGTGAGGTTTCTGTAACGACCATTAGAAATTCAGGTGCGGGTCTTAGCATGTCCAGGAGACAGGCTATTGCAGGCCTATGTGGTACATTGGACTGTAAAATGGTCAAAATCCGGGTATGAGCGATACGCTCGGCTAGGAGTACTGGAGGCAGTCGAAAAGTGTAGAGTCTCGGCAGGGTGCGAGCACACGGGTAAAAGTTCATCATTCATCCGATAAAAGGTAGGCGGTCAGAGTACCGATTTGGGTATAAGTTGGAACCCTGTGAGGGACTGTTCAGGTGTGTGTCTGCAAGAGACGGAGGTATAGATGGGCGGTTAGGTCCTGGAGTGGAGTGTTAGAAATAACAGTGTGGGTAATATATGTGGTTAAGAGCCCTAAGTATTGGAGGCATTTTAAATGTTTGGGCAGGGGCCGTTAGAAATGTGGGTGTGGTTTTTCATGCGCTCCGGTACTCGAAAAGATGGGTGACGGAATATGTCGTGTATGGCCGGTAAAGGTTAGGCGGTCAAAATCCGGGTATGGGCGTTACGCCTGGCTCGGAGTACGGGAGGAAGTAGGACAGTGTCGGACTCCGATAGGAGCCATCAGATACGCGGGTGTGGGTGTTAAGTCTCTCAGGTACTCAAAAAGGTGAGTGTAAATAGGTGTCGACACGGAACCTATGGACGGGTGGTTAAGAAGTACAGAAAGTCAGAGATAAAGAGGTGTGTGACAAACAGGAAGTCTAGGTTGAGATAAGTCGTGGGAAAACAGGAAGTCTGTGGTTAGGAAACACCGAAATGTACCTCCCATAAGAGACAATCTCCCATTGGCTAGGGGGAGGGACCAGGAGGTATCAGGGGGTGTAGGAGTGATGGGGAGGGGGCAGGGGGACATGGCCTAGCCGCCATTGCTGCCCTCTCATTGGTCCAGAGGCGATGGTGGGGGTAGAGGAGGGAGCAGGGGGCGTGGCCTAGCCGCCATTGCTGCTCTCTCATTGGTCCAGAATAACTCCATAAGAGCCCATGTTAGCGCTCATTCTGCGCGAGGTCTACTAATATATGTATGTTTAAATGTACACAAATACAAGCAATATATCTAGATCGATAATTAGAAGAATAATGCTTAAAGTTACGGCATGTCACTTCCTGTGCAATCATTGCAGTTTAGTGTGAATGCATCATTAGAAAGTCATCCCCCACCCTAATAAAGGCACTTTTAGATATGCAGGTTTCGAAAAATGGAGTCCTAAATGTCATTATCTGGCGTTAAAGACATAATTTGAGTATTTTTCATTCATATCTGTAATTCTATACCAATAACAATATTTCTTAGATTAAGTTTGCAACTGTTATTTAGATATTTTACAACTAATATAAAGCGAAAGACCATAGCTTTTTGATAAGTACTTCAATCCGTACAAAACAGTAGGGGGACTGTACTCGATATATAGGGTGTCTTGTATCTCTCTGGACAAAGGTGTACCACGTTATTGTTCAGGTCAAGACAAAGATATATCACTTTGAGCATGGGTGTCTGATGCTTATTTTCCTATCTGTCTGTCTGTTTGTGTTTTTTACAAAAACATAATATCTTTAAAAGTAATAAGTTTAATTATATCAAATTCGGTTTAAATTTTTACTGTAACAAGGCAAATTACTGAAAAGATTATCATGAACTAATCTTAAGTATTTTCTAAATGGCGGCCACAAAATATTTAAACTTTCAATATCTTTCAAAACCAGCAGATTTTCTCAAGAATTACATGAATTCTGAACAGTTTTAGAGGATATTTACACAAATCTAATGAAACTAACAGTATATAAATAAAATGATAAATAACTGATTAAGAGCAAACTTTCTCTGATTATACATGGCCCACATTGAGGTTTTCAGCGAATAGCCAACAATACAAAACTAAGTAAACGGCAGCTCCCCGTTACCATCTGGACGCTTAGAGAGACAAACGTAAAGTATTATTTGTTACTAGAGCTGTACTAACTCAACGAGAATAAACTGTTCTTGTTATATCCGATACTAAGCACAACTGTGCCCGCACACACAGTTACAACCTCGACATTTTTTTCAATACTGTTCAATTAAAATATAAAACTTAAGTGAATGTATACAAAATTGATTTGGTTAATTTAATAATTCATTTTAGTTTCAATTGTGTATCTTAACACAAGATATAATCCCCTAAGCTGTTATGGTGATAGTACTTGCCGAATCAATGGTGTTACATTAGGTGCGGTCACTATCGCTTATGATTAAGCGTGACAGACTGTCAGAAATACTCGTGAAGCAACGTAAGCTTATCTGCAGTCAGGTCTGGGTCTATCTTGTAAGCCTTACTTAATAAAAGCATGAATTTATTACCCGAAGATGCTATATATTCAGATTAAGGAAAGTTACATTGTCAGACACCGCACTCGATAATGGAGTTCTCCAATAAGATGTTATCTCACTAATGGATCACACTTCTCCTCCAATAAGAAGATTTTATAGAATCACGTTAAAACAAGTTACAATATCAGACATCTCACTCGCGGTGATTTTTTTGGACGCAATGTCGAATAGATTATGTGGTTAAACACAAAGATGTTATCTCACTAATGGATCACACTTCTCCTACAATAAGAAGATGTTATAGATTTACATTAAAACAAGTTACAATATCAGACATCAATGTCATTGTTAATGTTCCGCACAATAACCGTCATTTTAAGCTTTCAATTTTCGAAGTCTATAGACAATGCAAATTAACTTATAATCAATTTAAACCTGATTTGGAAAACATTTTGGAATTAAAAAATGATCCAACGCTTGTAATTGGAGATATGAATATCTGCCCATTAAAAAACAATGGTTCTGGTAAGGATTACTTAAACACTATCGCCTCGTATGGCTTTGTAAATCTGGTTAATTCCCCGACTAGAGTAGATAAGGAAGTGAGTTCTTGTCTGGATCACGCATTAATACGTAACTCTAAGGCAATAAATTTTAAGTGTGATGTCAGGGAATTGAGCATAACCGACCACTATGCCTTAAGTGTTTGTATGTCGGGTGAAATGACTAAAATAAATAATGAAAACTTTGTACGGGTATCAGATGCTAGTTTGTTAAAAAGACAATTGTTGTTGGCCGATTGGAGTCCAGTAATTAACAGCTCAAACGTAAATAGTGGCATTTCAAAATTTCTTAGTATTTATAATAAATGTTTTACCGTGTGGTGTACCTTAAAAAAAATTAACAGTAGAAACAGAAAGGGGAGTGAATGGATAACAAATAATTTAATTCGATTAATTAATCGTAAAAATAGTCTGTATAAAGAATATGCCAAAACAGAAATGATTTAGTTCTTAAATATACATTTAAACAGCTGTCGAAAATGGTAGCTAAGCAGATAAAACAAGAAAAAAAGAATTACTATTCCAACCTTATAGATAGGTGTAATGGCGACTCAAAAAAATACTGGAATATTGTAAAAAAAATTACTAATAGAAGGAAGAAATGCATGGATAGTATTATAATTGGTGATGATGAAGTGAAAGTGGTGGGGAATGAGCGATTGGTTGGAAATACTTTTAATGAGTATTTTACTAGCGTAGTTTCTAGATTAAGGAATGAAGAGTTTGGTCAGGATCTATTTCTGGAGGATCAAACACAATATAATGTCTTGATTACTGATTTTAGAGTGCAATACGTGGACGTAATGAATAAGATAAATTGTATAAAAAACAAGTTTAGTTGTGGTCTAGATGGTATAAATATAATTGTGATAAAAGAGAATGTAAACATATTTGCACCGATTTTTTATAATTTATTCACTAAATCATTAGTAGAAGGGGTGGTACTTGATGAATTTAAAACGGCAGCTGTTGTTCTTATATTTAAGTCAGGAGAAACAAAAGAAGTGTGCTCTTACCGTCCTATCTCAGTAATCAGTACAATAGCTAAAATATTTGAATCAATAATTAAAGATAGGCTTTTAAAATTTTTAAGTGATAGGAACATCTTGTCCAGAAATCAATTTGGATTTTTACCAGGAAAAGGAACTGACATAGCTGTGCATAAACATATTAATGAAATTATAAAAAGTTCTGATAACTGCGGTAATACCCTAGCTTTATATTTAGACTTTAAGAAAGCTTTTGATGTATTGGATATCGATATTTTAAATTATAAGTTTAAAAAGTATGGGATAGGGGGTAATGCTCTCAAATGGCTGATGTCTTTCTGTAAGGGTAGGAAACGTGGTTAAAATAAATAATATTAAAAGTGACACTGTAGAAATTAAATATGGTACTGCTCAAGGTGGTGTATTGGGTCCCTTATTGTTTTTAATATTTATTAATGATTTGCTAGAACTGCAATTAAACTCAAATATATTTGCTTACGCCGATGATACAGCACTGGTATGCGCAGCGTTTAATAGAGATTCTTTAAGACTAAGGATTCAAGATGATCTTAACAAAATATCAAATTGGTTAATTAATAACAAACTGATAATAAACTCTTCCAAATCAAAATGTGTTCTGTTCTCCGGTCAGAACCAGGACCTTTCACTATTAAAAAATGAATTTAAGCTGTATTGCCACTCACACAGTTGTATTTATGAATGTAAATGTTCACCTATCGGTATTGTAGACTCGGTAAACTATTTGGGAATGGTTATTGACAATAGGCTAAAATGGGATCAGCATGTGAATAAGTTGAGTGGGAAGCTGAGATCGATTAATTACTCGTTATATCACATGAGGAGCTATTTTGAAAGTAAATATTTAATAAGATTGTATTGCTCTTGGTTTGAAAGTACTCTGCGATACGGCATTATTCATTACGGCGGAACCTACCCAACAATACTAAAAAGTGTAATTGGTTGCCAACGAAAAGCACTCAGAATTATTTTTAACGTCAATAACAGGAGAGATAGAATTAGTTACCTTTTTAAAGAAAACAAAATTCTAACTTTTGATCAAATTTATAAACAAAGCTGCTTAATGTACGTTCACAAACATTTTAATGAATTTCCCCTTAAAGTTTCTGGCAGGGAAACTAGAGCATCACAATTTATACAGATGCATATTCCAAATTTTATTAAAGAAGCCAGCAGACACCAATTTTGTTACATTGGACCAAAAATATTTAACGAAACTGTAAAATGCCTTGGGAATGAAATTATTTTTGACAAAAAACCAAAATTTAAGATGAAAGTGTTGAATTATATTTCAGACTAGATCTTAGCTTTTTAATACGATGGTGTGTATGGTGAGGCCAGTCATATGGAGCACATATAAATACCGATGGGTTTTTTTAATAAATGGTGTCACTGCACGTTTTTAAAGAGTTTTTAAAATATATTTTGTTGTTATTTCTTTGTAGTTGCTGTTGTTTCGTTGTTGATATTTATATTGTTATAGTTTTATTTATTTATTTATTTATACATTGTCATATAGTTGTAATGTCCATATTTAATAGTATTGTAAGTAAATCTAAACTAATCATTCTGAAAATTAATTGATACTACCTAGCTTTAAGTATATTATTATTATTATAATTATTAAGTTATGCCAACTTACTTCCCGCACGCACCTAAAAGGTTCATGGGAGTGTTAAAAAATACTACATGTAATAGTTGTCTGAATCCACTGCATGAATTTATATGTTTTGCATGTATTCAACGATTTTCTGAATAAAGATGTTTGAACTTGAACTTGAACTTGAACTTGAGACATCTCACTCGCGGTGATTTTTTTGGCCGGAATGTTAAATAGATTATGTGGTTTAACACAAAGACGTTATCTCACTAATGGATCACACTTCTTCTACAATAAGAAGATGTTATAGATTCACATTAAAACAAGTTACAATATCAGACATCTCACTCGCGGTGAATTTTTGGCCGGAATGTAAAATAGATTATGTGGTTCAACACAAAGAAGTTATCTAACTAATGGATCACACTTCTCCTACAATAAGAAGATGTTATAGATTCATATTAAAACAAGTTACAATATCAGACATCTCACTCGTGGTGATTTTTTTGCCGGAATGTAAAATAGATTATGTGGTTCAACACAAAGATGCTATCTCACTAATGGATCACACTTCTCCTACAGTAAGAAGACGTTATAGATTCACATTAAAACAAGTTACAATATCAGACATCTCACTCGTGGTGATCTTTTTGCCGGAATGTCAAAAAGATTATGTGGTTCAACACAAAGAAGTTATCTAACTAATGGATCACACTTCTCCTACAATAAGAAGATGTTATAGATTCACATTAAAACAAGTTACAATATCAGACATCTCACTCGCGGTGATTTTTTTGCCGGAATGTCAAATAGATTATGTGGTTCAACACAAAGATGCTATCTCACCAATGGATCACACTTCTCCTACAATAAGAAGATGTTATAGATTCACATTAAAACAAGTTACAATATCAGACATCTCACTCGCGGTGGTTTTTTGGCCGGGTTGTCGAATAGATGATGTAGTTCAACACAGAGATGTTATCTCACTAATGGTTCACACGTCTCCTCTAGCAAGAAGCGTGATCAGTTTAAAAGAGTTACGTAACTTTTCTGTACTTGTTTGTTTTTATATAACGTAAGCTAATTGCAATTTATATTATTTTTCTTCGGATCATTTGTAAAACGGCTTCACTTATGATGGAGTTACAGGGTATTTCTAAGCTCAATTGTATCATTTTTGTCATTATTATATTTTTATCTTGGTTCGTTTGTATCTAATGCTTATAAGAAGTAAATAAAATGAATTACATTTGGTTTTTTAGTGTTTATTATGTACAAAATTATATTAATAGGAACAATTTATCTCGGAAATAAATTGAATGATAAATAAGTAGTGAGTGCAACGTTAGGACGCCATCCGATCGGAAACGCTCCCGGCAACTATCCCCCTGCCCAGGCCCCAGACCATCCTATGAGCCCTCCTCTGCTGACTAAAGACGAAGTTACGCTGGCAACACAACTCCCAGAATATTATCTCGTATACTAATCTCGATTAAAAAATTAAAAAATATGTGGTCTTGAGAACTATTTAAGAGACAAAATCATACAGACATGGCAAAGCAAATACTACAGAGTTCAATCTTTTTCATAATGAACTTATTATTGACCTTTCCACTCCAGATCCTAATCTAGGAGGTCCCCTAAAACTTTTATCGTGGCAGTTTGATTACGTTTTAATCCAAAAATTTGAGGTGGTGGTTTTGATTTCATGAATAACAAGAAAAACTGTGTTTGGATAAGTTAAAAAAATTATTTATACATCTCAAAGCATGATACCAATATATCATAGAGAATAAAACATACTTTTATTGAGAATTGTTGGATTTACGTGATGGATTATTATAATCGAGTCATCAACGTAAATGGTGACATGAAAATCTATATTCCACAGGTTATATTTAAAAAATACAGGTAAATCATTTATGAAAATGAGAAATAGAAGAGGACGCAGTATTGAGCCTTGAGAAACTCCTGTTTTTACAATAGGAATGTCTAAGCTGGGTTGATGAAATCAGTTAGTAGCGTGGTTCGATCTTATGAATAACTTTTTTTCTTCAGAATTGGATTTGGTCCTTGTCTCCATATGCGAGTGTAATTAACTTTAGATGTGTCTGTGGTGCACCATTTAAATACTGAGCTGATTCTAACATAATGTAAAAATTAGACGAGCGCCTCTATAGCGGTTGAAACCATATACTTTACGGTGCTACTACGCAGTCAGCCCAGGACCGCTGGTTCCTGTCGCTGCCTAGTGTTGGCATTGCGGATGATCCTAGACACTCCATTATCCCTTATTGCTCTATGGTTCCATGAGAACCACTTGTATTATATAATTCCCTTGTTTATCATCTATTACGAACATGGAGGCTTTGTATGATTTAAATATTGTATGATTCCCACAGGCTTACTCACAGCGCAGTGCTAGTGTTTTTATTTTGAGTTTTACATTTCAATGTTTCAAACTGTTGTGCCTTTGTTTGAAATTATTAGTTTGATACGATGGAAGGATTGTTAAGTAAACAGAGTTTTTCTAGACGTTGCAATTGTTACTGAAAACATTATTAACTCTACGTTTCTGATCTCTTATCAGTTGTATGTGTTACAATAATTATTCGCCTGAGAAAATTTTATGTACGGCCACATGTGGACAACGATCAGTAAAGAGTAGGCGGTAAGGTCCGGTGTGTTTAAGTTTTTGAGCCCTGGCAGTATGTGGTTTAGGGCCTTCAGATTCTCGGGATGCTCGATAGGAGGGAGGCTGTGGGCGTAGGCGCACGTAAAGGTCGGGCATATCGATCCGGGTATGAGCGATACAGGCGTGAGACATAAGGACAGCGTCGGGTCCCGGCAGTGCAGGCGGACCCCTGGGTACTTGTAATTGTTGGCGTCATAGTCTTCACCATATCTGGCCGTGGATGGTTTGGTACAGAAGGTAAGTATTGAGATAAACAGGAAGTCTGAGATAAGGCGTTGGAAAGCAGGAAGTCTGTGATTACGAAGTACCAAATGTATCTTCCATTAAAGACAATGCTAAAATAACTCCATAAGAGTCCATGTTAAAATAACTCCAAGAGAGCCTGTTAAGGCCATATCCGAGGGATGTTTACTACCGAATCTCGTTACATGACACTTAGTATTTTATTAATTAACTTTGTATTTTGCACAAGTTTATTTTATTCATATAACTGTGTAAATTAATTGCACTTTATGTAAGTGCCTTTAATATTTAAGACGGTTCGGACTATCCGAACGGATGCAGTTTGTTATACTGATAGAAGGAGTACAAATTTACCTGTTTTACTTGAACCTTGCTAAATAAATATGCTGTGTACGCTAACAAAATTTAATACTAGATTCTTCATTGGTAATATTTACGTCTCATAGGTTTTTTTTATTTTTCTAATTGGCCTTTTTTAATTTCGATTTATTCAGGAATTCATCATATGTGCTTTACACTTCATGGTTTTATTCCGAAATAACTTATAAACAGTGACTGTGTGGAAGTGAGGTTGACCGTGCAGAAGAACAAAACAGCGAGATTTTACGTTACTCCCAAGTGGTGGCCAGGTATCTTTATACGGCGGAGCTTACGTCTCCGTACTTTACACGAACCAGTGTCTTGCCTTACTTAACCTTGCTTTACTGGGTCGACAATCTGCTCAGGGTTTTACAATGCAGAAGAATAAAACAGCGTGACTTTACGTTCGTGCCAAGTGCTGGCAAGGGATCTGACCTCGCTGTTATACGGCGGAGCTTACGTCTCCGTACTTTACACGAACCAGTGTCTTGCCTTACTTAACCTTGCTTTACTGGGTCGACAATCTGCTCAGGGTTTTACAATGCAGAAGAATAAAACAGCGTGACTTTACGTTCGTGCCAAGTGCTGGCAAGGGATCTGACCTCGCTGTTATACGGCGGAGCTTACGTCTCCGTACTTTACACGAACCAGTGTGTGCCTTACTTAAACTTGCTTTATTGGGTCAATACAGATGGCCCACACTTTGTAAACATAGCTAGAAGTATTTGTTTACACCTACTTTGAGAAAAACTATAATACATGTAAAATAAGGGAATTGTTCCATTAATAACAGATGGAAGGAGATGCATATCCGCTAGTAACAGTACAAAAACATTTATCTATGGTTAAGTTATCAAGGTGTTTCTAGCTTTGAGTTGCTCCATACTACGATAAAGGAATATTTTTAGCGTTCATAAGTAACTATGTTAGTACTACATGTTTTAATGCTAGTATACTTTTAGTAATTGTTTTATTTATACCGTTGGCTGTATTGTTTTTAAATTAAGCTATAGATAGGCATGTTTTTGCTAATACAATTGTACTTTCATATATTTACTCTAATGTTATGTACTAAAAGATGACAAATTTGTTTATAAGATAAACAACTTAGTAACAGTTTCTAATTAAAATATATAAAAAACACAAATAGCGAATATTTTTACCTGAAAAATAGGTATTATTTGTTTTGTAAAGCGGTACTGGACCTTATTAAATTGAGCATTAATTTTTGTTGCTATTCTTTTAATTGGATAATTTACCAATATAAACGAGCACTATGACGACCACGGCTGGTAGGACATCAGAGTCATGTTGTCAAACGAGTATTTCACCGTTAGATAACGTGTGTAAAGCACATCAAGCATAAGCATGTTGAGATAGCGCTTTCACTGCTGGTCTATACGGAGCGTTCTTGTCTTGTGTCTGGAGGTTACTTTGCATTAGTGGGTCTGCCGTAGTCAACGAGTTAATATTGCACTTGCAAGCGCAAAATACTCGATTAACCCTGAACTAAAAACCCCGAGACACGATAAAGCGTGATGATTTTTTACTAGAGTAATTTTCTTAATTGTGATTTATGGAATGTGTTCTATTAAAAGAATGGATAAAAATTGCAGGATAATCTTTAACACAATCTTCAAAGAAGCTCGTTTTTTATTATGTGCATATTAGAAAAAGTATAGAATTTGTATATAAAAAATGCACAGGACATTTAAAAATAACAACATTTTAAAAGAATATTTTAACTGTATCATAAGAGGAGTCGGTAGATCTCATCTGGCCCATGTTATTTAGAATATGTTAATAACACTTTTAATTTACGAAACTATCAGTGAAATCTTACTAATTTTAACAATTTAATTTTAGGACTATATTACCGACATATTTGGGGCCATTTTAAGCTAGTTTGTATACTTAGTGAAATAATAATACTAATAAATTATTTTTACTACTTATCTAAACATTTTGAAAATGTACATATATTTACCAATTAATTTTACACATACCTAATATTACAAAATGCCTCCTATTTTCTCTATAGTGCATGAAAATGCACGCAAAATTTTGTTGGATACATTAATTTCTGAGATAGTTTGTCATTAATGTTATTTTTTAATGTTTTAAGTTTGGAAAAATTGCTAAAAAAAATTCAGAGAATACAAATTTATTTTAGATACTTAATACTTTCCAGAAGCATAGGAAAACATCTATGGATCTTCTTCAGCTAAAAAATCCTCTTCCATTTTTTTCTCGGAAATTAACCTCTTTTATCTAGTTTCTATTAGAATGTCTTCAACAATTATTTTCCTCTTTTCGCACTCACGGTATGTCACTGTTTGTCGTTATATCTGTACAAACCTTGCTAATAGCTAACATTAAATTTAAGTAATATATACCTCACAATATTCCCTGTATTAAAACAGGAAACTGCACCATAGACACTAATGTTCAAAGAAACAAATACATTTGTAGGGTTTCGTAACCAAATGAGGTTTTTAACAGATTTATTTGCGTTTTGCCGCTGTCCATTAAGCCATTTCTTTAAAAGTTAAAGATCATCTAAATCCCTAAAAATATATTTTATCACTTCCATAACTGCCTGAGTCAGGTGCGTATGTTTTTTGTGGTCGTAGATTGTCTTAGTTGCCGTAATCATTTGAAATTTGCATCTCTGAGACAGAGACCATAATTAGGATTGTCATGATAACAACAGATGGCAATATATTGCCTATACAGATGTTTTCATTTCTAATAGGTAATGTATGTTCGTAGTAATCGCTAGGCTATAATAATTTAGGATGCCGGCAATCTCGTCATCTGTCAAACGTGTCCTTCCCCATACAACTGTTACCGTCCGAAATTACATTTTCCTAGTTTTTTTTCTCAAAACATTTATTCTAAAACCCATACCGTTGTGTTCATGAATAACTTTTTTAATTTTTAAGTTCTCTTTCATAATTTTTATCTTTTACTACCTCAGTTAATCCTTCGAGTCACCATTATCGAAGTAAGTTTTATAACGCACTCCATACTGTACATCTGGCCTACGAAAGATTTCTTTTAATACTTCTATCTACATCCTCTACTTGTTCACTTGTAATTGGCCTTACAATCAGGTTAATGTCTGCCAAAAAATTTAAATTTACACATAAAGTGCTTACTGAGAATGGGAACATCCAAAACCTCGTCTGTGCCACGTCCATTCAACAGCTACTGTTAAGTCCGTACTTGCATAATTTTTCAGTATTGCTTTCCTGGCAGCTTCTGTCGTAATATCTAAGGAAACATTTTTCATTACAGGAGCAAGAATTGTAATGCAGATGTCACCTTTTGTAGGAGACTTTGGTAAATCCACTATTCCACAAACTATAGCCGCACATCCCAATCCTTTACCGATACACCTCAGTCCGTACACTGGACTAATAATTATGTACATTATATACTTTACAATATCTTCCTGGTTGTCAGATGTCTCATAATATTCTGAATTTGTAAAAATTTTCACTAACTCGTATCAACAACGTTAAAGAGTACAAGTACTCGCTCGGCCTACGCACTTACCTATTTTGAATGTTAGGTTCTGTCCACAAGTCTGACAGTACACAGAAACCATTATTTTATAAAAAAAGAAATTCTGCCTTAATTATTATATCAGAGCACGAGTTATTTTCTGACAGTAACTTTTTGAGTATAAAGAGAAAATTTCATACATATTTTCTATCAGGTGAATTGACTTTTGTGGGTTGGTTTTGTGAAGGAAAGATTTATTCATCTTGCGAGGAAGGGCTGTGCTTGGCAAGACTGACTATAACCCCGCCCCCTTACCAATATTTGTCCGCTTTTTAAGATATAATTTGAGACACTGTAGCCAATAGACTGAGTTTTAAATATGATGGAAAGATTGTAATAAAAATGCTTGGAAGTTCTGGACAAAAAATGTAACAGTTTGACAGGCATGTTGTTCCAGCATGAAGGTGCTTACACAGCATAAAAATACAAATATCATACCGAGTCAACACTCAACATTGTTCAAGCAGATCAAGTGACTTCACACCGTTATTGGATTACTGCTTTTAGTTTTGCTTTTCTAAGAAAGTTATAATGCGATTCGCCAAAAGTTAAATGCGCACTTTCGAAAGAAAGGTCCAAGAAATTATTAGATGCTCATGAAAAGGGTGTGAGCTCCACACACTCACATGTTGTGAATCAATGCAACTTAGCCGTTTAGACATTTACAGACAGGCCAGAGGACACTCTTGGGTGGGCCGGCTGGTTGGCTGACAGGCGGACGGGGAAGAGAGTCCGTTTCCTAAGGGAAGAAGATTTGGGCTTTCCCTTAAGGAGCCATTCTTTTGTATTCTCGTGACCTTGGAGGCAAAAATGGAATATTTACTGATTTATTCAGTTGTCTTCTTGGTTATATTCAAATAAAATGTGTCACGGTACTTTGATAAATCACAGAAATAGAGCGCACAGGTTGGGGTCAATGTTTTGTGTATTGCTAGTAGAGACTCGCTCGCGCATCCAAATCACTCTACCAATTTGTAAAGTATATATCAATAAAACCTACCAACTATACCAAATAACTTTACTTACATTAGTTTTATTATAACCTTATCATTTTGCATGTGTATTACACTACCAACCGTAGAAACCTTAATTAAATTAGATGTTGTACAAAATAAAGTTTATCATATCTTGGGAAATGTTTCTCTAGAGATAAATTCTACCCTGAGTATAAACTGACATGCTGATAAATATATTGCCTCTTCTTCTTCGTGCTGCTTTCTCGTAGCCCCATACTGCTCTATGAATATATTACCGAAAAGGACAATAAAACATGTCTTTGTAACATATACCGTGTTGTGTTCATTTATATTGAAGCAATGCGTTTTACTATTGCGATTACTAACTTAATACAGGTGTAGAAACGATCCTCGTATTTTTTCGAGGTAAAATTTGTAACTTTCCAACAACTATTTCCTCCTTACGTAAACGATCATACACGATCATTATGTAGCCTTTTCAGTTCGTGAGGCCTGCACTAAGTGACTAGGCCTGTGCTGGTGAGTAGTTGCCGGATCACGAATGGGTCATAGGAATAGGAAATTTGAAAGAGTATATTTTATATTCACAAAAATAGTCTTGAAACACATTGACAAAAAGTTGAGATTTACAAAAAGTTACATAATTCTTGTAGTAGCCATCACTTGGATGTACGATTTTGGACGGTTTGGAAAATTATTTACAACTCTGATCTAACTGCTAATAATAGGTTTGTGAGTATTAAATACCATCTTAAATGCTAATACAATTTTAATATACTTGAAAGATACGTACACCAAAAGGATACATTCAATTGGAAAAAAGCATATTGTGGGGCAGGTCATAAATGATGTTATGAACATTCTAAATTTTGATATTCATTTAAAGTGCATGGTTCACAACATGAGTGAAAAACATTTTGGTCCTAAAGGTTAAATTTTATGACATGGAATTGAAGTAACATAATAATATTATTTCATGTATTAATTCATGTATCCCATTAGCACTATTTAATGATAGTCTGAGTCTTTTTAATATTGTTCTTGCACTAAAGACAATTATTTCCGTTAAGCTCCATTTATATAGGGTGAATTTTTATGTTTGGTCAATTTCGTAATTTGTAAGTTTATACGACAATATAACAGTAATATTAACAACTTTTAACCAGTGACTTGCGAACTCAAAGAGCAAACTTTAAACATTTTTACAACGAAATCCACGTTGTTGAATATATCACATTATCTGGTTCTGTATTATTTAATATAAAATTATTAGGTGTAATGAAATTTATTTTTAACAGAAGATAAATTATCATACATTACCAAGTTGATCGAATGATATATTACTAATTTGTGTTTTATGTGCTTTATGAATTAAATTAAATATTATCAAAGTTCAAACACATCACTATAATAACTATAGTTTCATTCTAAAAAAAAAGCTTAAAACTCGAAGAACATTTTAAATAAATATAAAAAGAATAATAACATTTTTATGTCTCGCATACAGAACTAGCCCGTGAGTGAACATCCACAAGTGCCGTAGCTCTGAAATACAGCAAATGTACCAACATGGGGCCAACGTGTTTTTTTAAATAATTCTAACCGGGAACGTACTGACGAAACTTTTTCACATGTTTACGACTAAAATAACGTTTCATGTTTGGAGTTATATTAAACTTTTATTTTTATTTTGTTTTTTTTTTAATTTTAGTCCGTCTCAGTACGTTGCAGTTGGTTAGTGTTAGATAATTCTAGGCTTATCAGATCCTCATATGTGCATATGTTATTGACGTGGGCGTAAAGAGAAAACCAAACCTTACCATCGCAATATTGCTTTCAACATCCAGTAATTGTAAACCAGAAATAACCGATATCTTAAAGACGTTTTGTTATACTGCGAACATATTAATATTTCAGTCATAACATTGTTTGATAATATTTAACTATATTCTTATCGGTAAATAAATATAAAGTGGACTATGACACTGGCTTTGAATTATAGTATGTAGCCTATTAAAATGGAAGAAACCAATACGCTGCCAACTTTGTGATATACTTGTATAACAACATAACGATAATACAAGTGATATTGCATGTAGGACACTGTCAGCAATTAGTATTTTTACTCTATTCATTGAACTAAAAGAGCGGTAGCAAAGCATATGTAACCACTTTTTGACTAATTACACTTATTAGACCCACATTTGTTCACACTTTCTTGATTATTTAACGGTAACACAAACTAGACTATTAAAAAGTAAGAATGTTTAAATATTTAAAAATACAAAACCGGACCATCCACCATTTTTACTTTTAACTTGGGCATATTTTATTTAGAAACGGCTTGTTGCAAAAAGTCAAAGTGTAGTTTATTGCTCTGTGACTAAAAGCCTAAATTACACAAAACATGTCTGTGTTTTGTGTAATTTAGAAGCATTTAGAAGAAGCATTTAGAAAACAAGCTTTGTTTTCTTAATGAAAGTTTTGAATTATTATTAAATGTAAATATTTTAAAATGTTACACTACAAAGCAGTTAGGCTACAGTTGTTATAATATTTTCAGGCAGTTTAATAAAAAGTCCAAAAATTTAAAGTTTAAAAAGTTAGTTAAATTATAAGTTAGCCGATCATTTAAAAAATATTGTTGGTTACAAAACAGTTATTTAATATCATACGTAAAACAGAGCTATAAAAACTGTAATCTAAATTCTTAAATGACAAAATTTTAAATATAAAATAACCTGGAATAACTAACTGGTACCGCAACTGAAACGGAATGGCATAATGTGCCCAATGAAAGTGGTTATTTTAAAATAATATTTTCATCAAGATCTAACGTTTGATCATTTTTTTCTTTTTTACTTAGTTGTTAGGAAAATATTATGCAATTTAAGATTAATTTCGATCATTGTATAATCAAAATTTATTGTATGTTTAAAACAATATACATTTCTTAGTTTGAAGGTTATTTTTGACGATGGAAGGATTGTGAAGTAAACAGGATTTTTACGGACATTTGCCATCGTTTAGTGAAACAAGAAAACAGTAACACTACGTTTCGAGATCTGCAATCTGATCTCTTCTTCAGGTAAGGAACTAACCTAATACATAATTACAAACTAGGTTAAAATAAACAAATCTTACTAAAGCGTTGTGGCACGCCTAAGTCAGGAATCACAACCTACATGTTGTTTGTCAACTTGACTAACTCTAAATACATGCACTTAATACAAAACTATACCAAACACTAATCATTAAAACTAAACTACGGAATACAGGTCACAACACGTCTTCACTCGTCTACTAACCACCTACGACTGACCAGAGGGACTAGCCAATGGTAATCGTGACGGCTGGCTAAAACAAGATGGCTATTCGTTGTGAGGCCAGTCTTTTACTCAGAAAAAATTCCTCCCACAAAACCCAATTTGACAATAAAGGAGAAAAAGGCCAGGTCGATCCTTGGGAAAGACGACACGGTCAAAATCTTACCTGCCGACAAAGGCAACGCTACTGTGGTACTTGAATCAGTAGCGTATAAAGAAAAGATTGCGGAAACTTTAAATACTGGCAAATATACAGTTTTAAATAAAGACCCGACTGATTCATTTGAACGCAAAGTAGCAAACACCTGAAGAAAACATAAAGAATTGTTTTCAGATAAATTTAGATCTAAATTAATTCCTCACCACTCCAAAAATCCCCCATATGTATGGCCTTCCCAAAATCCACAAACCTACCATCCCTCTCCGGCCCATCATTAGTTCTCGTGATTCATGCAGGGAATTGTCTAAAGTCCTCTTGGACATCTTAACGCCATTGGTAGGAAAAACTGACTCTTTCATCAAAAATTCCAGGGATTTCGTAGAGAAGTCAAAATCCCTAAAGTTGACTGAAACTGACAAACTGGTAAGTTTTGATGTCGAAAGTCTATTTACAAATGTACCAGTTCCAGAAACTCTCGGAATTATTAAATTACGTCTCAAAGAAGACCAAACATTAAAGGATAGAACTAAACTTACCGTGCCAGTAATTATGGAACTGTTAGAACTATGCACTCAATGCAATTATTTTGAGTTAGAGGGTAAAATTTACCGTCAAGATGAGGGGATGGCAATGGGTTCTCCACTGTCTCCTATTTTCGCCAATATCTTTATGGAGGAATTCGAGCGAAAAGCTTTGGCTTCAGCTCAGTTCAAACCGAAGATTTGGTGGAGGTATGTGGATGATACCTTTGTTATTTTTTCTCATGGAGACATTGAATTAAATAATTTTTTGAATCACATTAATAGTAATTCTCCTTCCATGCGCCTCACAATGGAAGTGGAAGTCCAAAACAAGCTTCCCTTTTTGGATGTGTGTGTATTAAGAGATAGAGATGTCCTTAAGACAACTGTTTTTTGAAAGATAACACACACAGGAAAATATTTAATTTATCATTCCAACCATCAAAAATCTGTCAAAAAGAAGGAGTAGCCTACTCGTTGTTTGATAGAGCAAAGAGCTTGTGCTCAGATAAAGATGGACTAAAAGAAGAATTTAAGAAAATTGAATCGGATCTCAGAAGCAATGGATACCCTCAATTAATAATTAATAAGTGCAAACGAACCAGAAGAATCATTCCTGAGTCAGAAAAACAGAATTTTGATAAATTTGCGTTTATGTCAATCCCTTATGTGCCGGGATTATTGGGGAAAATTAGAAGAGTAGGTAGAAAGTACATTAGAACCGCGTTTAAAACACACAACACTCTTAGACAAAGTCTCGTAAAAACAAAACCAAAAAATGGCACACAGGATTCCAAAAACTGTGTTTAGAGCATAAAACGTAGCTGCAATAGGGAATACATAGGCGAGACAAAAATACCACTAAACGTAAGGATAAAAGAACACAAAGAAAACACGAGAAAGGGTTTCACAGAAAAGTCAAAAATTGCACACCATTGTTGGTCCGAAGACCATCATATGAATTAAAAAAAAAACATGAAATTAATTGAGGCAACATACATTAAATTGGCAGACCAACCAATCAGTCAACCATCAGTCGAGATTAGGCCGCTTTGGTTGCCAATTCTAAAAAATGAACTAAAGAGAAAACCGAAAGTATCAAACGGATCGGATATTTGTAATAAACCAATGCGGAGTCACAATATGGTTTTAAGAAGTTCATCTCGCATGAACCAATAATAACGAAAGGGCCCATTCCTGTCCCCCTTCCCTGTATTTCCGCCATCTTGTTTTAGCCAGCCGTCACGATTACCATTGGCTAGTCCCTCTGGTCAGTCGTAGGTGGTTAGTAGACGAGTGAAGACGTATTGTGACCTGTATTCCGTAGTTTAGTTTTAATGATTAGTGTTTGGTATAGTTTTGTATTAAGTGCATGTCTTTAGAGTTAGTCAAGTTGACAAACAACATGTAGGTTGTGATTCCTGACGTAGGCGTGCCACAACGCTTTAGTAAGATTTGTTTATTTTAACCTTTTTGTTTTTTGAAGGTTCTAGACAAGATGGCTGACTGTCTATTCTAGCATTTGCTTTGTTGGTACATTTAAGTCTATACCTGTGCTGAAATTGTCGATCTGCTTCCTTTGCCTGATCTGGACTGTTCTCTGAGTACTGTGAGTTACGACGAATATGTGTGAAACTGTGTCACTAACTGTCTACATTCTGTAACCCACGATTCTTGAACTGCTACTGCCGATCTTGACATCCATAGTTCGGCTCATTTCCATCATTCCATAGTCAATGTCATGGTTCAACATTCAATGTTCCTGTGTCGGTCGTCTGCTGTCATCACCATGGAGGAGTGAACTGCAAGACCTGATATTCCACGGCCTTCTATATTTCACCTCGGACTATATAATACCACAATTGTTGTTCATGTTGATTTGCATTTGTTTGTGATATTATATTATTGTTTATTATGTATGTATGATAACTGTTATTTCATTGATTGTATTAGTCACATTTCAACACCGCAATACATCTAAACTAGCCCAATCCCTACTTTATATCCTTTTCATTTCTAATTATGAATACCATATGCTTGGAAATATGTCCCGTCTGTGTCAAGAAGGTTAAGGACGATGAGGAGGGCTTACAATGTGACGACCCATGTAATAGATGGTTCCATAGGCAATGCGCAAACGTCCCAAAAACTGAATACACTAAAATTGCAAGTAACACCACCATCAAGTGGTACTGCACTAGGGCTGATTGCGTTCCCCAAAACACTCAAGTATCGCCCGATATATCAACTGTTTTGAGCACTCTAATTGGTAAAGTCGATAGCCTGGCCACTATGGTAAATAAATTAAGTGATGTCCCTGATGACACTAAAATTATTAAAACTGAAATTCAGTCCATACAAGAAAAGCTTAATACTATTGAGCCCAAGCTTGAAGAGCTAGACAGGAGGTTGACTACTCTTGAGCAAAGCGATGGTTCTGGCAGTGGTTCAAGTATCAATAGCGTAATTGAAGAGTTGCATGAGCGCAATCTTAGGAAGAAAAACTTGATTGTTTTCAATGCCTCTGAGTCAACTAATAATCTACCACATGATATCAAAGCTCATGATACTAGTCTTCTAACTTCCATAATTCATAGTTCGATTCCAGACTTTGATGTATCTCGCATAAAGTTCTTCAGGTTGGGCTCCGTGGTGGCTGGAAAACCTAGACCAATCAAACTAATCTTGCCCTCTGAGGGTGATATGAATCAGGTTTTGAGTAGCTTCTCAACTGAACAAATTTCCTCCTTAAACCCATCCCTTAAAGACGTGAAACTATCTAGGGATCGAACCCCTTTGGAGCTTTCTTCACTGAGGAATCTTCGTCGGGAACTTGAATCGCGCTTGACAGCTGGAGAAAAGGACCTGACAATCAAGTACAGGAATGGCTTCCCAAAAATTGTCAAAACAAATGCACCTAAAAAAAAATAAACTCATCCAACGGCAATGCATGTAAATTAAAGGGTTACTATCAGAACATAAATGGAATTAGAACAAAATTAACCGAACTATCTTTAAATGCAAACCTTAGCTCATACGAATTAATTGCACTCACTGAAACCAATCTCGATCCTGGTGTTCATGATGCTGAGCTAGGTCTCCCACAGTTTCAGGTCTACCGATGCGATAGATCACTCATGACTAGTAACAAGCGTAGTGGAGGGGGCGTCCTCTTGGCTATACACAGGAACTTAAACTCCTCATCTGTGCAATTTCCCTGCGATAATATTGAAGCTGTTGGCGTTCTTTTGAAGTATGGTCATCGCCTTCTTTTGCTTTGCGTTGCTTATATTCCACCTAATCAACCAACCTGTGTCTACCAGTCCTTATGCGATGCCTTAGAGCAACTACACCTTCAAGTAGGCCCTGAATGTAACATGGTTTTGGTAGGTGACTTCAACTTGAATAGCGCCAATAGTCCTGGGGTTTCTTCTGACTTGCTCTATGACTTGACAAACACACTCGGTTTACTGCAGCGAAGTGAAATCTTGAGTGTTCGAGGCTCCCAGCTGGACCTTCTCTTCTCTGATTTGCCTTGCGATGTGTCCAGGTCCATCGATTCCCTTGTCAACGAAGATATTCCCCATCCTGCTTTAGACATTGATCTAAGTCTTCATTCATTAGCAATCACACCTCAGTATATACTTTCACCAAATTATTTCAAATGTGATATCAATCAATTGAGAGCTGATGTCAACATCCTCAATTCTACTATTGAACACTCATCCCCTGATAGTGAGGAAAAATTCAATAAATACATCACTACCCTTAGTGGTCTGATTAAGAAGAATACACCACTTAAAAGGATCGGAAGATCACCATTCCCTCGCTGGTTTACCTCCGACTTAAAGTCCAAGATTATCATCAAGAAAATACTACATAGAATCTACAAAACTACAGGTCGTGAGAGCGACTACTTGGCCTTCTCCAGAGCCAGAACTACTTGCAGAGTTCTTGCAACTGATTGCTATAACTCTTATATCGAACATGTGGATAGGACGATCTCTACTAACCCAAAAGTCTTCTGGAGCCACGTCAAGAATCTTCGACGCACAGATTCTTTTCCCTCAAAAATTACCCTTGGGGATGATGAATCTTCTGTTCCTGATGAAATGTGCAACTTGTTTGCTCGCCACTTCTCAAGTGTCTTTTCTGAGTCAACTCATATCTCCCCAGCATTGATTCCGAGAGATTGCAACATATATCTTTTTCAGATAAGATGCAGCCCTGAGGAAGTGAAACAAAAGCTTGATTCCTTGGACATCTCAAAGGGTGTGGGACCCGACTGCATTCCTCCAGTTGTACTTCGTTATTGCAGCGACTTGATTTGCACCCCACTCTCGCGTTTTGTCAACTCAAGTTTGCAGGAGGGATTCTTCCCATCGTCTTTAAAAACAAGCTTTGTTGTCCCAATCTATAAGGATGGAAGAAGGGACTCAGCTACATGCTATAGGCCCATCACTATACAGTCCCCTATCACGAAGATGTTGGAGGCTATTGTCCTTGAAAGTCTAAAGCCCCTCATATCCACTATCTTGATACCAAGGCAGCACGGATTTACTAGCGGCCGGTCAACCGTCACAAACCTTGTCCAATATGAAGAATTCATTTTATCAGCCTTCTCAAGTTTCGCTCAAGTCGATGCAATCTACCTGGACTGCAGTAAGGCATTTGACAAGGTTTGTCACACTCTTTTGGTCTCCAAACTTGATTCATATGGCATATCTGAACCTCTTTTATCCTGGTTTAAGAGTTACTTGACCGGAAGATTGTCTATAGGCAGGTTTGGTGGTGGTTATTCTAATCCCTTTCTAGTCAAGTCTGGAGTGCCTCAGGGTTCTCTACTGGGACCTTATCTTTTCAACATATTTATAAATGACATTGGGGAAGTCATCGAAAGCAATTTTCTTATGTTTGCTGACGATATCAAGCTGTTTAGTGTATTGAATTCAATTGAGGATAGTGCTAGTCTCCAGAGATCCCTTGATGGAGTCTCTAGATGGTGTGATGAAAACTTCATGCAACTAAATGCTAAGAAAAGCATGGTGATGTCTTTTCACAGGGGTGAAGAATTTGTACATGCCAATTATTACATTCAGGGCGAGGGATTGCAGCGGGTGCAGGTTGTAAAGGATCTTGGCGTGCATCTCAATCACGCACTCTCTCCTGATCATCACATTGACATCATATGTGCCAAAGCTAATCGTTTGTTGGGTCTTCTGTCACGTACAGCTAGAAGTGGCCTATCTACACACTCCATCTCAATCTTATATAAGTCTCTTCTACGTCCGATCTTAGAATATGCTTCAGTTGTTTGGAACCCCTACTACCAACATCACATTATCAGGCTTGAAAGGATTCAAGGAAGATTTGTTGGACTCGTTGGAACTACATTGGGCTTTCCTTTCCATGAGGTCCCTGTCGATGACGTTATGAAACAGTTCAACCTCTGCCCGCTGGAAGTTCGCCGTGAGCTTGCTGATCTAGCTTTTCTCTCAAGGCTTATCAATGGATCCCTTGATTGTCCTGATCTTCTTGCCATGATTAACTTTCGAATTCCACGCACTACCAGGTCAACTGAACTCTTTGTTCGCAAATATTATCGGACAAACTACCTGAAGAACGGACCCATGGCCAGACTGCATCGCGTTGGAAACTGCGTTCCTGCCGAGCTAGACCTGTTCTGCACGAATCTCTAAAACACTGAAAAAGAAATGGGTGTCCTTATCTGTGGATTGAGAGGAATGAGGATAACCAAGCTGTCCAAACTCTTTGCTACACTATCCACCACCTTCTGCAGCTCAACATAACTCTTCCCCATCCACTGACCAAACTTCCTTTGCCTTTACTTTGACCCTTCCTGCCATTTTTCTCTCTCTGACCTACATAACCCAGTTCATGCTCTTTTTTACTCATAAATACTGTGCTTACACTTGCACTTCAGTTGTCGTAGTTTATACTTTTGTGATCTAATTAATGGATTTGTTGCTACGTCATATATTATTGTTGTGTATATATTATTGGTTTATTATATTTTTACTTATATATTGCAATTTATTACATTGATATAACAAATTGTATTATTATGTTATTACATACCCGTATTTATTATTATCATTATTATATATTCTATTATTATGTTATTTAACACGTTTATATAATTGTTTGTAGTTATCTTAAGCATGCAATTTTGTTTCTTTGTATCCATGTATGTTTGTACCAATTATTCGCATGTCATCAATTCATTGTATTTTTAAAATGGCATTGCCGTTGGGATGTATAAATAAATAAATAAATAAACCTAGTTTGTAATTATGTATTAGGTTAGTTCTTTACCTGAAGAAGAGATCAGATTGCAGATCTCGAAACGTAGTGTTACTGTTTTCTTGTTTCACTGAACGATGGCAAATGTCCGGAAAAATCCTGTTTCCTTCACAATATACATTTCAGATTTCTTAGTATCTCAAACAGTTTTTAAGACAAATACAAATAAAGTGCTAATTGAAAATTCAAGGAAATGTTATAAGCACTCAAGAAGATATGTGATTTTTTGTCCAGGTAAATAAATAAAGAATTTTTTATGATTAAATTATTGCAACATTGAAACGAAATGTAGTACTTAGGTGTCTAATGAAAATGGTCGAGATAATTATGGAACAAATGTTTGTTCAATACACACATAATTATGAATGGGTGAATTTTTTTAAATGTTTAGAGAGTCCTTGGACAATTTCTATAGGCAGTTTTGTTTACAAAGTATACCTAATATTCCAAAATATATAGTGTGTTCTCGAGAAAGCCATGTCTTTATATAGACACATAGCCCTTTTCATCATAGAGTTACAAACACTGGACAGATCATTGTTTCATATTATATACTGTACGTTATCACGATTAAAGTCAAGCTACAACTGTTTATACCCCGTGGTGGAATGCTAAGGGGTTGCGGAACACGTCTATGGCTAATAAGCCCATTAACGGATAACGTGTAGCTCATTAACGGGTATTAGGCTTGAGCAATGTGTCGTGTGTGGGTTTTGCTGAATATTACACTAGAGCAAAGTGTTGTGTATACGTGTTCTTAATATTAAACTAGTGCAGCGTGTCGTATATGCGTTTTATTATTATTTAACTAGAGCAATGTATCGTGTATACGTTTTCTTAATATTAAACTAGAGCAGTGTATCGTGTATGCGTTTTCTTATTATTTAACTAGAGCAATGTATCGTGTATGCGTTTTGTTTGTATTTGACTAAAGTAATATGTCGTGTGTAGGTTGTGTTTAACATTAGATTACAGTAAAGCGTCGTATATACGTTGTGTTAGTATTAGACCAGAACAATGTGTCCTGTGTAGATTGTGTTAGTATTAGACTAAAGCGATTTGTCGTGTGTAAGTTGTGTTAATATTATACTAGAGCAATGTATCGTGTGTAGGATGTGTTGAGTATTAGATAACAGTAAACCATCGTTTGTACGTTGTTTTAGTGTTAGACTAACCCCTGAATACTACGTAAAAAGTTACAGTATAAATGAATAATTTATATTCACGTAATGATAATTTATTGAATTAATAAGTTAATTAAAAATATAAAATAAGCTAATAAGAAACCTTTATAAATATATTTTGGATACTGCATTGAAATTACTATATATTAAGAAACATCAAAATTTGAAAACTCGTTCTAGGCTTCTGGATTGGATTACCTGAATTAAGTTCCTTTAATCATAGCGATTGTCTAGTTTATAGACGACACATTCTATGAGCATCAGCTTTACTTTCTAAAGCTGCTTTTGATCAAATAATTTCATTATATGGATAACCATTAGTGGAACAATGAAAATAATTTAGTAATTCGAAAAATTAATCGCTACAGTTGTGACAAATGTAGAATTTAAAACCATTTAATGTTTCAGATATATATTCTTGCTTTATATCGATAATTAGACAGTCCAGCACTAATTTATAATTAAATCAAACTTTGTACCGCATTTAACAATAACATTCCCTAACAATTATGAAACGGAATATACGTATTTGACAGTAATACATTGCATGAGTGAACAACAACGGATTTAAAATTAGGTTTATTTATTGAGATAATTAAGCATTGAAACAGCATCTATTGAGAGTCTGAACTGGATATTAAACAAAATGAGATTATTCATTTCAAGAATTTTGTGAATTAAAGATTTCAATTGCAACCGATAATTGGATGACGTCAACGTTTTAATCATTTCCAAATGAGAGGTAGCAATTATAAATGTTGGGTGATTATGCGCACAATTTTTGTTGTATTTTTCATTTGACCTATAATGTTTGCTTTCGAATTTTAAACGACAATACAAACAGGTTGGTATCCACGTTGAAATACGTTTTATTTAAGTTTTCTTTAGTAATGCATAATGTCTTATAACGAAACCACGTAACTTATAATACAGTTTGTTTTACACACTTAATGGATCTTGGAAACTACAAGAGAAAAAACAAGGTTAAATGGAATAATGTTTTGCGTGATAAAAAGCCCAACAAATGAATATTGTCAAGTTGATTATTGGTTGCATCATTCAGTCGCCGCGCTAAAAAAACTTTTAAAAAAATTTAAAAATTTAAAAATTGTATAACTCTTTTATTAGTAGTTTACATCGAAAGGGTTTTTATGTTAAATCTGCATAATTGTTTTCTAGTTCTTAATTTTATAATTAAAACATACTCAAAACTGGCAGGCAGGAGTTATAGGGCTCCAGCCCAGTGTAAAGGGAATATTTATGATATTATTCGGATAGTTGGTGGACCTAACTGATATTTCACTGCCCACAGTGTGGGAATCAGCTGTTTGGCAAGATGTAGAAACTATTAGTCAAGGTCAGTCAAAAAATTATTATTACTGACATTTTTTAAAACTATTAGCAAAATGTAATTTTATTTTCAAATTCTATCGTCAAACTTCGTAATTTTATAATACTAAATAATTAAACAACCTAGTGAAATTTGAACACAGCTCATTTTAATCTAACTAATAAAATTCCGCCAGGCCACACGTTCACAAAACTTGGCTCCATAGGAATTTTTATTTCAGAATACATTCTCAACAGAGTCCATATGCACAAACACGCAGTGTTGAATTTCATATACGAGATAACTGATGCAAATGCTTTATAAAACGCATTTTTAAATAAAAAGCAACGTCACCACTGCTAATTTTTCTTTACTTCGATATTACTATTGTATAAAACAATTGAATTTTTTAATATATTATTTTTATTTGTATATTTTACACTGTATATTGAAATATTAGTAGCATTTTCTGAATTTGGAAGATGCTTGCCCCAATAATTTCAAAGTTATGTGGACCTTTTAAAAAAATTACTGTGTATGATAAAAAACCAATACTCAGAGACCAATTTAATTATCACACTTTACTCTAAATTACAAAGCATACATTCACTGTATGCAGTGTAAAAGCCAAGACAGCAAAAATTATCGTGAAATAAAACCAGGAAGATTTAACCACTTATAACACTAAGAAGGAGAGGTTACCAACTAAACTTTACAGAAGACGTAACTATTTATAGCTTCTCAGTAATGACACTATCTGTGGTCTGCCACCAGCTACTAAAATAAAAGTGACAGATCACACGACCAATTGTGGCTGTGGTT
Organism: Homalodisca vitripennis; assembly: GCF_021130785.1. Taxonomy (NCBI): domain Eukaryota; kingdom Metazoa; phylum Arthropoda; class Insecta; order Hemiptera; family Cicadellidae; genus Homalodisca; species Homalodisca vitripennis. Next base: position 4,865 of record NW_025782947.1, on the reverse strand, counting down.
GATACATTGTGATGTTCTCATTAGTACTACTAGTCTGGATACCAGCAACTAAAATAAGAGTGGCAGACCACACGACCAATTGTGGCTATGATTGATACATTGTGAAGTTCTCATTAGTGCTACTAGTCTGGCTACCAGCAACTAAAATAAGAATAGCAGACCACACGACCAATTGTGGCTATGATTGATACTTTGTGAAGTTCTCATTAGTGCTACTAGTCTGGCTACCAGGAACTAAAATAAGAGTGGCAGACCCAACGACCAATTATTTATTTATTTATTTATTTACATACGGTATACACCATTTCACATTTGTTATAGGTATTGAGAAAATACAAGAGGCTTGATATAAACAACTTACATAAATAGTTTACATGCATACATGCTAAAGCAAACAGAAGCAAAAAAATAAGCAAAACAAGTGCCAAATAACATCAACATCGTGAATAAAAAGAAAAATTACAACAGCAATATAGTTCATAAACAAGTGCAACATGAAGGTGGAACCGTAAAAAAGACTTAATTAAAAGTACCGGTAGCGTATAAAATATAGAGTTACTTATATACTACTGAGACATACATATGCATATGAACAAATACAATACGAAAGAAAAAAATAAAGATTAGCGTAGCCTATGTTCATTGATATATATAAAAAAAATCCAAGAAACCATTTCCATTTAGCAAAATATAAAACATGCTACAATACATGCAAATTTTGATGCTATTATAATAATATATAATAATTATGATAATTAATATGATAATTAATTAATAATATATTATAATTATTATATAATTATGGCTATGATTGATACATTGTGAAGTTCTCATTATGCTACTAGTCTGGCTACCAGCAACTAAAATAAGAGTGGCAGACCAAACGACCAATTGTAGCTATGATTGATACATTGTGAAGTTCTCATTAGTGCTACTAGTCTGGATACCAGCAACTAAAATAAGAGTGGTAAACCACACGACCAATTGTGGCTATGATTGATACATTGCGAGGTTCTCATTAGTGCTACTAGACTGGATACCAGCAACTGAAATAAAAGTGGCAGACAACACGACCAATTGTTGCTGATATTGATACTTTTTTGATGTACTTATTAGTGCTACTAGCCTAGCCACAAGCTACTAAAATAAAATTAGCATACCACACTACCAATTGTAGCTGTGATTGATACTTTGCGATGTACTCATTAGTGCTACTAGTGTGGCTTCCAGCTAATAAAATAAAAGTGGTAGACCACACGATTAATTGTGGCTATGATTGATACATTGTGAAGTTCTCATTATGCTACTAGTCTGGCTACCAGCAACTAAAATAAGAGTGGCAGACCAAACGACCAATTGTAGCTATGATTGATACATTGTGAAGTTCTCATTAGTGCTACTAGTCTGGATACCAGCAACTAAAATAAGAGTGGTAAACCACACGACCAATTGTGGCTATGATTGATACATTGCGAGGTTCTCATTAGTGCTACTAGACTGGATACCAGCAACTGAAATAAAAGTGGCAGACAACACGACCAATTGTGGCTATGTTTGATACATTTTGTGATCTTCTCATTAGTGCTACTAGTCTGGATACCAGCAACTAAAATAAAAGTGGCAGACCATACGACCAATTGTGGCTGTGTTTGATACATTGTGATCTTCTCATTAGTGCTACTAGTCTGGATACCAGCAAATAAAATAAAAGTGGCAGACTACACGACCAATTGTTGCTGATATTGATACTTTTTGATGTACTTATTAGTGCTACTAGCCTAGCCACAAGCTACTAAAATAAAATTAGCATACCACACTACCAATTGTAGCTGTGATTGATACTTTGCGATGTACTCATTAATGCTACTAGTGTGGCTTCCAGCTAATAAAATAAAAGTGGTAGACCACACGATTAATTGTGGCTATGATTGATACATTGCGAAGTTCTCATGAGTGCTACTAGTCTGGCTTCCAGCTACTAAAATAAAAGTGACAGACCACACGACCAATTGTAGCTGTGATTGATACTTTGTGATGTACTCATTAGTGCTACTAGTCTGGCTTCCAGCAACTAAAATCGTCACCAGGTTCGTCGGCAGGCCTTCCTTCTTCTTTCTGTGAAAGACTAGAAATTAAGACCTAGTTAGCTTTAATCTGTGTTAAGTGCATGTTCATTGTATTATATGTTGTATTTATTTAATTTCTACTGTTATTTGTTAAATGTCATATATTATATTTTAATTTATTAGCACAATTTATTTATGTTCGCTCTTATCAATCTTATTATTTCGTTAGCTTGTTCCTGTTGCACAAAGAGTTTTTATACATATTTTTTCTTTTACGTAATTATTTATTATTCTACTTTTGTTGTTGTCTACCTATACTTTAGTTGTTTTTTATTGTTTTTTAAGTAAAATACAATTTATCTAAATAAATTTTCTGAGTTGTCTCCATACTTGAATAATTATTGTTGTTTGTTAATCTTTATTTTTATTTTTTGATATGTTTTGGATATTTTATAACTTGTTATATCTTTGAATACTTATTATTTATTATCAAATTTTGTATGATACCTATTTTGTTACTTTATGTAGATTTTTCATCTGATTATATTAATTTTATTTTCCGCTGTATTCTACTATCTATGCTTGTCTCTGTAAATTGGCTGCTGACGTTGGAAAATAAAAATAAAATAAAACTGGCAGACCACACTACCAATTGTGGTTATGATTAATACATTGTGAAGTTCTCATTAGTGCTACTATTCTGGCTACCAGCAACTAAAATAAAGGTGGCAGACCACACGACCAATTGTGGCTATGATTGATACATTGTGAAGTTCTCGTTAGTGCTACTAGTCTGGCTACCAGCAACTAAAATAAAGGTTGTAGACCACACAACCAATTGTGGCTATGATTGATACCTTGGGACGTTCTCATTAGTGCTACTAGTCTGGCTACCAGCAACTAAAATAAAGGTGGCAGACCACACAACCAATTGTGGCTATGATTGATACTTTGTGATGTACTTATTAGTGCTACTAGTCTGGCTGCCAGCAACTAAAATAAAAGTGGTAGGCCACACCACCAATTGTCGCTATGATTGATACATTGTGACGTTCTCATTAGTGCTACTAGTCTGGCTACCAGCAACTAAAATAAAGGTGGCAGACCACACAACCAATTGTGGTTATGATTGATACTTTGTGACGTTCTTATTAGTGCTACTAGTCTGGCTACCAGCAAACTAACATAAGAGTGGCAGACCACACACGACCAATTGTGGCTATGATTAGTACTTTGTGATGTACTTATTAGTGCTACTAGTCTGGCTTCCAGCAACTAAAATAAAAGTGGTAGGCCACACCAGCATTTGTGGCTATGATTGATACTTTGTGATGTACTCATTAGTGCTACTAGTCTGGCTACCAGCAACTAAAATAAAGGTGGCAGACCACACGACCAATAGTGGCTATGATTGATACATTGTGAAGTTCTCTTTAGTGCTACTAGTCTGGCTACCAGCAACTAAAATAAAGGTGGCAGACCACAAAGCCAGTTGTAGCTATGATTGATACTTTGTGACGTTCTCATTAGTGCTACTAGTCTGGCTACCAGCAACTAAAATAAAGGTGGCAGACCACACAATCAATTGTGGCTATGATTGATACTTTGTGACGTTGTCATTAGTGCTACTAGTCTGGCTACCAGCAACGAAAATAAAGGTGGCAGACCACACAATCAATTGTGGCTATGATTGATACTTTGTGACGTTGTCATTAGTGCTACTAGTCTGGCTACCAGCAACGAAAATAAAGGTGGCAGACCACACCACCAATTGTGGCTATGATTGATACTTTGTGACGTTCTCATTAGTGCTACTAGTCTGGCTACCAGCATCTAAAATAAAGGTGGCAGACCACACAACCAATTGTGGCTATGATTGATACTTTGTGATGTACTCATTAGTGCTACTTGTCTGGCTACCAGCAACTAAAATAAAGGTGGCAGACCACACGACCAATTGTGGCTGTGATTGATACTTTGTGATGTACTCATTAGTGCTACTAGTCTGGCTACCAGCATCTAAAATAAAGGTGGTAGGCCACACCACCAATTGTCACTATGATTGATACATTGTGCCGTTCTCATTAGTGGTACTAGTCTGGCTACCAGCAACTAAAATAAAGGTGGCAGACCACATAACTAATTGTGGCTATGATTGATACTTTGTGATGTACTCATTAGTGCTACTAGTCTGGCTACCAGCAACTAAAATAAAGGTGGCAGACCACACGACCAATTGTGGCTATGATTGATACATTGTGAAGTTCTCATTAGTGCTACTAGTCTGGCTACCAGCAACTAAAATAAATGTGGCAGACCACAAAACCAATTTTGGCTATGATTGATACTTTTTGACGTTCTCATTAGTGCTACTAGTCTGGCTACCAGCAACTAAAATAAAGGTGGCAGACCACACAACCAATTGTGGCTATGATTGATACTTTGTGACGTTCTCATTAGTGCTACTAGTCTGGCTACCAGCAACTAAAATAAAGGTGGCAGACCACACCACCAATTGTGGCTATGATTGATACTTTGTGACGTTCTCATTAGTGCTACTAGTCTGGCTACCAGCAACTAAAATAAAGGTGGCAGACCACACAACCAATTGTGGCTATGATTGATACTTTGTGATGTACTCATTAGTGCTACTTGTCTGGCTACCAGCAACTAAAATAATGTTGGCAGACCACACGACCAATTGTAGCTGTGATTGATACTTTGTGATGTACTCATTAGTTCTACTAGTCTGGCTACCAGCAACTAAAATAAAGGTGGCAGACCACACGAGCAATTGTG
>NW_025782946.1:0-33576 GCF_021130785.1 Homalodisca vitripennis | reverse complement strand
TGAGCACAATAGTATGCGATTTTAACATGTATTAATTTTATTCGTATTGTAAAAGACAAAAAAATGAGTGGAAAGTTAAAATTAAAAGACAACAACAAAATTTGTTTTTAGCACCTTTATTAATAACTTTTACAATTGTTCCTTTATAATACCTCCCCTCTAGCTCACTGTTATTTTTAACAGTGTTTGTGATACCTAACTCATAAACTCTGAATACTGCCAATTTTAAATGCTGCATGATATTCCATTCCTACACAGACAAGAATTGAGTTCAATGATGATCCATGTCCAACCATGTAACTCTGTGGAGTATCATTGAAACATATTACTAAGTAGGCTGACAGAATATCTCTTTGTGTCTGCTGGGGGATGTAGGAATTTCTTACCTGCATGACTGTATACCTGTCCGGATTTCAAGAATAAAATGAGGCATATATATGAAATTGTACACGCAATACTTTCTTATAATAAACTCTGAAAGTATATTATTCACAATATTACGCTTAAAACGAATGGCTTCAATGATGTGGAGTAGTGAGGCTGTGTTGCGACTGAATAAAGTTAACATTACATTCATTTTTGTATTTTGTTTTCGAAATAAAAGAGCTTACGTTTTAACAACATAATTAATAAAAAGAAATTATTTCTCCAATATAGACAAGTACCTGATTTTATAAGTTTATATTACGCTGAAATGGGAGAGTTGTGGCAAGAATTTGTACCTGGGCTAGTTTGCCTAACATTTAGCTGCTTCTAATCCTATATAGGTGGAGTCAGGTATTATTTTTGTTATTAGTATGAGTGGTTGCAAAATAAATATAGTAGGAGGGCAATGGTACCGACTGTAGTAACCTCTCTGAGTTCATCTAATGTCGGTACAGACGTTTGTAATAGGGTATATCATACAGTTTGGTTATGATGATATTTTTGTGAGTATTCTAATTCGTTCTGAAAAAATGTATAGCTGGCTGAAAGAAATCTTGGTAGGAAATGTCCTTTACAGACGAGAGGTGAGATAAAAACGTAAACTATTGTGTAACTAGATTTTGTTACAACAAAATACTGTAATTGTATTTCACACATATAAAAACAAGTTTAAAAAAGTATCGACGCTCATAAATGTAACCACCTGAATGGAGGAACACTTATTGCTGTTTGAGATGAATACAGCAGGGTTTTACCTCTTTTTGATATTAAACGCGACCTTCGTTAAAACATTTCTTGTGTTATAGTTCAGCCAAACTTTGACAAGGCATACTTACCATCATTAGGCAACATTCTGACCATGATGTTTTCAATGCCAAATTTGTGATGTCTTGTAAGTACCAAACCATTTAGCAGGAAGTGCCTACCTATCTCACTGTTAAACTCAGTACAGCCCACTCCATTATTTATATGTGACCGACAATTCAATTCACCTCTGCCCTTGAAAACATTTATTTGGTTTGATTTGTATTTTTAATGTGATAGCGAAAATTATCTCGTACGCATGCGCTTGCCGCTCTTCTAGCAACATGGTTCGTTCTCTTTGGTATTTTGATAAATACCAATAGGCATCGAAAGGATGTCTTGCTTTTGTAGTTGAGTGCCTATGGTTTGAACATAACAAAATTAGATTTTAATTCCATGTCCTTATTAATGCCTCCCTATTGTGGAGAAGAGGTAAGAAATAGTCTGACCACTATTTTAAGATATCCTATATCAAATTATTCATTACTATGGTCTCGATACTTTCCGAAAAACTTATTTAATTGTTTTAACCCCATGTACAAAGGTAATACAAACCCATGTACTAGATATTGTAATCCTTTCTGTGTGGGCAACAACAGTAACAACTGAGGCTGATGGTTCAGACAACTTTTGCAATATTTCCACACACGAAACCTTGTCTGGTGAAAGTAAGAGAAAAGGGAATTACTCTACCGTCACTCACAGTAGCATTTAAAAAGTAAGGATGTATTGCTGCAAATCCCTGACGAAAATAAAACTTAAGAAAATACAGGTGTGCTTCGGAGTAGTATTAATTTTTTATATTTAAACATATCGAGAACTTGACGATATTCTGAATGACCAATGACTAAGCAGAATATTGCTCATAATGGTAGGATTTCCTGGCAGCGTCCTATCTAATGGGAAACACAAATTTTAAATTACGATAAACTTTATAGGCTCTAGAAAATGTTAATGGTTTTTATGAATTATTTTTAACATTATTACAAAGTTGAAATAAAATATTTCTCATGTTTACTCTAAGTAAGGAAATGAAAGCAACTTATTTCTACTTTATATATGCTCTCGATAAACCTAATCACAAATTCGAGTTGCTTCAGTGATCAAAGGAACTTCGAGCAGAGGAAATGACTACATCTAATACCGTGTGTTAGTCCACTTCCATTATTTAGTTTTACGGAAACTTCGAGTTCCTTTTACAGAGGTTATTGCATTCCAAAAACAGACCAAGGGAAACTTTAACAACGTTTAGTGCATTTAACAAAGACAACCTTCCGTTTTAAAAGAAGAATTTAAATTCCTTTGACAAAAATATAGAATCGCTACATAATTTTACTCTGGAGTGTGTAATACTGTTTTTGAGAGATTTGACAGATGTAGAAATAATGTTATATGTGCCTTTGTGTTGAATATGGTTAGTACTCTGAATTTAAATCTGAATATCTACAAATACATACATATGCAAATAAGAGAGCAGTGAGTGAATGTTTAGGAGTGACTGCCTAGAGAGACTGATAGTTGTCAATAAACATGATAATAAATCTATAAATTATTGACAGCACACATAAATACAAAAATTTCATTTAAAAACGTATACAGAGTGAGTAAACACACACACACATCCTTACACACATACACATTAAAATAGCTTTACACGAATATTTAATCCCACATTCCACAGAATACCCAATACCACGCACTAAGAAATATATATAATCACATACGTTCTCTCCTTTACGGTTATAGGCATAGTTGTATTTAAAATATATGTATTTCTTTATGTATCTTTTTTCAAATATTATTATGCAAAAAAAATTCTACGCAACCCAAAGCACAAATATTTTTGTTAATTTAATTAAAGTTATGGTATTAGTAACTTAAGGAAATTATATTATTAATTTAACTTCTACAACGAAGATTTAGCTTGATTAATGTGTTTAAAGTCTGATAATTAGGATCATCCTCTTACACAGATTAGATTTGACCAACACATCGTCAAATGTTGGTCACGTAAACCATCAGTGACGTCACTCCAGGGAACGATTAACGCCGGCAGAAGAAACAAACCTGGAGCGATGTCTGGAGTAATGTGCCATCTGTATTCATTGGATCTTACCATAGAGCAACATTTCCCTTCTAGATTTTTTTATCTGTATACAAAGTACAAGAATCTTTTAAACATTAAAGTAATTGATTATAAACTACCACGTATTTATAAAAGTATAATAGGTTTTATGTACTGTGTACAGGCAATAATATAAATGCAACTGCGTCTCAGCATGTTCAATATATAGGACTGTTAAGTTTGGTTTTTAATAAACCTTCATCATTATTCATACCACTACTGTTGTGGCGAAGGAGCTTGTTCAGGTAGCAAAAACATGAAATATTGTTAGTTTTTTGTCCACCTGTATGTCTAATTAGCTCTCTAAATAATTTTTTGGGAAATGTATTAGCTGAGGATTTTTAAATTTATATTAATACCAAGAAAAAGAAGACCTATGATAAGTAAGTATGAAAAATATGAGAAAGAAATGATTTATACAGAGTGTTGGTATCAAATATGGTGAAATCATAGGCACTCAAAACACACACAAATGTGGAGTTTTGGCATGTTTCAAGATATTTACTGATCAACTGTGATATGAAATTTAATAGGTAGGTGTAGTGAAGTTATGTCTGGATGCTTCCCTTAAGTAGAACGCTGCAGAGTGATTTAATCGTTTCTGAATTATTAGTTTTAAATAGTCTTGATTACTATATCTTAGTTATATCTTCCAGGTCTCAGAAAAGAGTGAAGTTTTACGAGATGGAAGTTAAATATCTATCTAAATAAAATCCATTTTAACAATTTCAGTTGAATGTATAATTTTACTGTTTGAAATATCGCTAATATTTCAATTCCTTTTAAGAGGACGAAAAGAACCACTGGAAAGCCAAATTAAACTTTAATTCAAATTATTCGCAATCGAAACTTGTTTGGTAAGAAAATTCAAGTATACTAATAGGTTTCCTTGATAGATTGTTTTTAAGCATGTAGATTGTTAAGGTTTAATGTATATTTAGTTTACAATTGTCTCTTTTATTCAAATAAAAATATGTAAAATACTGAATTACAAATTACAAATACTGAAATACGTCCGATCTACAACCAGAATAATATTTCTTATTTAAAGTTTAATACTGCTTAATGTAAATTTACTTAAGAGTTTATAACAATATTGTATATTATAATTTAAATAATATTGTTATCAGAGATTGTTATGTCTTAAAATAATCAATTTAACTTCCCAATATCATGTAATATTCTAATAAAAACATGCTATTAAAGGTCCCGTTATGTAATTATAAAGTGAATTTACCCCCAGTGAGGAGGAAGTAAACGCTTTATATTCACTCTATGGCAGCCGTGATGACGTAGACAAGTGACGTCATCTACCGTAAGGTGTCTATATCCTTCACTGTCAGAGACATCCAGCTTGGTAAGGACGTAATCCTATTCCTTCACTATTCTACAAAGAAAGCCTATTTTAAAATAAGTTATATATTTTACATGTTTTTGAGGCTCAGTTAATTTCTTTATTATTATTATTATTTTATGGTGTAGTTTAAATCATGTATATTTTAAAATTCAAAACTATGTAAAAAGTGTAATATATGATATATTTTAGTCATTAATGTTTGCTATAAGGTCTATCTATAATGTTGCAGTTGGTTATTTATTGTGTCTATAATAAAACATATTTGCCATTACTATGGTAACTTTTTTAAATATTTGTTTACTGCTGCGTTGTTTTAAAAATTACCAACTAGGGCATTATAAATTATAATACGTAAGACAAAGAGGGAAAAATCTTTACTCAGAACATGGAAATAAGCTGTGAGTTAAAATAAATTTGGGCTTCCACTGGGAAATCATAACGAACAGTAAACTGTTATTTCCCTTAAACAAGAAGGCGAACGTCTTCAAAAGATTCTCAAAAAAATAATTAAAACAAAGGAACTTTTTTCAGGAAACCCCAAATTTTAAATAGGCCTTACTATTTATAATACACTATTTTGTGGTTTTATTTATGTATGAATTATTTAATAGAAACCTAAAAAAACATAACCTTTAGAAATGTACCGTTCTCTTTGAATAAAATAAATGTTATGCTGAAATTTGTTGTTCTTAGTATATTTTCAAAATATTTTAAATCGCTTTCCACTATCATTTAAGTTAAATAACAAATATTAAATCATATTTGATTTAATAACTATATAATCATCCCATAATAATTATTATATAAGTATCAGTAGATATGAATATGCCGGGTTCTGGACCACTTTTGGGACAGACAGAAAATCAAGGGAAAAATACTGTTTAAAGGACAATAAACGAATCTGTAAAATCAAACAGTAAGGGGTTCTAGACCACTTTTGGGACACACAGAAAATCAAGGGAAAATACTGTTTAAAGGACAATAAACGAATCTGTAAAATCAAACAGTAAGGGGTTCCTAGACCACTTTTGGGACAGACAGAAAATCAATGTAAAAATACTGTCCATTGAACCATAAACAAATCTAATAAAATCTAACAGGAAAGCACGAATGTTAAATAACCGAATCTTTAGCTGTTTTACTGTTCAATGTTTGCTTCTACATTTATAAGCTGTTTTAATGAAAAAAATCAAAAAATCTTAATAAAAAATCTTTATTCTACAAAGTTAATTGTAACACAGTCTTTATCTTTTATAGTCTTCTTTCCAGTAACAATCAAGTGTAATTTTTCATTTTTGTTTAATTCTTTAATCTTTTTCTCATCCAAAACAGTCAAAAATCTGTTCGGCAAGTGTACTTTACAATCTTCCAACTCGGCAATTATTGTAAACCCGAATTTATCTTTCATTTTCTCCAAATTCAAGATTCTATATCTCTTTTTTTCTTCCAATTCCACTAATTTCTTATATTCTTTGAATCTTAGTTCACCAACCTTATTCAACTCTTGTAACAGCGCCGCCATTTATTATAGAAAAATCTTTTAACTAAATTTAGTTAAAAGATTTTTCTATAACAAATAGAACAATCTGAAAACATTTGACCAGAAATTGTGCTGATTTGTGTGTCAAAAATCACTACTTCTCAAAATTTAATTTTACAAATTTTTGCTCTTTAAATAGAACAATCTGAAAACATTTGACCAGAAATTGTGCTGATTTGTGTCAAGTTGTCACAAAAATCACCACTTCTCAAAATTTTAGTTTACAAATTTTTGCTCTTTAAATATGGAGCGGAAAAAGATAGAGTGCCCATACTGCAAAAAAGACATTTTTGAACATCACTATACTCGTCATTACAATTCGAAAAATCATTTGAAGAACAAAGAAATTTATAATAAAGAACTAAATTATTTAAGACAGTGGGCTAGAGAAAATAAAAATTGCCGATCACGAAAACATGTTTAATATTGAGAAATTACGTGAATTAAAGAGAAATTTCAAAGTTGAAAAGAAAAATCTCGACCTATTTAATGATGAAAAACTTCATTCAATAGCTGAAAAGTTGGCTATCGGTACTAACGATAAAACCAAGTCTGAAATGATCGAAGAAATTGATAAAACTCTTAAAGTAAAATCCGAAAATATCATTGATGTAGAAGTTTTATCCTCAATACACGGTCTTTTCAAGCAATACATTTTAAACAAACTTGAACGACAATTCCATGTCAATTTACAAATATCTTTCAATTATGCGGTCAGAAATTAAAAGTTTAATCGAGAAATTTCAAGAAAAATGTTAAAAATATGAAGGGCTATCTCTCTTTGGAATGTGAATACGAACGAACTTTAGTGAATGGTGAACCGCAAACATGTCTAATGTATTTTACTATCAAAGCAGACGAAATCTTTGACGTAAACGACTTTATTACTAAGCAATTTAATAAATTAACACATCGAGAACAAACGAATAATCCAAATAAAGGTTCCGGATGGACATTTAAAAGTTGTAAACAACTAGTTTTGAGCCTTAATAAACATGAATTTATGAACGCAGGATCATATATCGATTTACCAAAGGAAATCAAAGATAAAAAAGCTTGTGTAAATATCAAAAATAAAGATGATTATTGCTTTATTTTACTCTATCCGATGCGCTATTGAAAAACCCGAGACTCATGTTGACAGAGCAAAACAATACGAAAAATTCGTGAACGATGAGATATTTTCTGGATTCGACTATCCTATGTCTTTAAAAGATATACAATTATTTGAAAAACGAAGCAGCAAAGCAAAGTACAAGTATCCGAAAATGTCTGTAAATGTCTATACTTTTGATGAAAAACTACACATAGTACCGTTGCAAATTTCAGAAGTTTATGACGCCAAGTTAGAAGTTGATTTATTGTATGTTAAACAAGATGATAAATCCCATTATGTTTTGATAACAGATTTAAGTAGATTAGCGAGTTCACAGATATCAAAAAATGCTCACAAGACGTTCTTGTGTCGAAGATGTTTAAGCCATTTTTACAAATCTGGAGATTTAACAGATCACTTAGAAATTTGTAAAAATCATGAAGTTTGTAAGCCAATTATGCCATTTCCAGGTCAAACAACTAAATTTACTAATTATCAAAAGAAATTTAACCATCCGTACGTAATTTATATGGACTTTGAGAGCATATTAGAGAAGATTCCCACATGCAAAAACAATCCGCAAAAATCGACTACAACCAAGATTCAGAAGCATATTCCTTATGGTTTTACTCTATATTTAGTGTCTAATGTGACCAATCGTATGTACAAGCCGATATGTTATCGAGCAAAAAAATGAAGAAGAGTTGCCGAACGTTCCTGCAAAATTGTTTGAAGAACTCAATAAATTATCGAAGTAACATAGCTAAAAAATATAATTCAAAGAACATGAAGCCCATGAAATTGACTGACGAAGAAGAAATTTCGTATCAAAATTCAAATCTTTGCCACATTTGTGAAGAAATATCGTATCAAGACACTGAAAAAACTTTAGGGTTTTTACCAGATAATTGGAGTTCTGCTTATGATGCATTCAAAAAATGCAGAGATCACTGTCATTTGACTGGAAAATTTAGAGGTGCAGCTCATAGAATTTGTAATCTGAATTTGAAATTTCCTCAGAATATTCCCGTTTTCCTGTCACAATATGTCTAATTACGATACGCATTTGTACATAAAAGAATTGGCAAAACAATACGGTAATGTTGATTTGATTGCAAACACCGATGAACGATATATAAATTACTCTGTAAATTCTGGATACGGGTATGAATTTGATGGTGACAAACCTAGAAAGTTCATCAAGTTTTTCGTTTGTAGACACGTTCAGATTCATGGCCCTCGTCTATAGAAAAGTTAGCTAAAAAATCTAAAGAGAGAAGACTTCAAACATACAAATCATTTTATACAAGATGGACTGAATGAGATAATAGAAAGACAGCCAAATGGACGAAGAAGAAATCTTTAAAATTCTATCTGGAAAAGGAATATTTCCCTATGAATTTATCGACAGTATTGAAAAACTTGATTACAAAGAAGAGCTGAAAATTCAAGATTTCTATTCACTCTTGACAGATGAGAGCATATCTGAGAAAGATTATCAACACTACTTAAATGTTTGGAACAAATTAAAAGAGAAAAATCTGGGAAATTATTCTGATTTGTACAACATTCAAGATGTTTTATTGCTCGCTGATATCTTTGAAAATTTTAGGAATATTTGTTTGAATTGCTATAAAGCTTGATCCAGCACACTATCTGACTGCTCCTAGTCTTGCTTGGGATGCTATGTTAAAATTAACGAAAATTGAGCTTCAGCTAATTAACGATTATAACATGTATTTAAATGATTGAAAAAGGCATTCGCGGAGGCATTTCTCAGTGTATTAAACGATATGTGAAAGCAAATAACAAATATTTGAAAGATTTCGATAAGACAAAACCAGAAAGCTATCTGTTGTACGTCGATGCAAACAACCTTTATGGGTATGGTCTTATGCAAAATTTACCATATAACGAAATCAAGTGGATGGATCCTAAAACGTATACAAACAGCAGAATGGAAAGAAACAATTTTGGAAACTCACTGGCGACGAAGATTATGGGCTATATTCTCAAAGTTGATCTTGGATATCCAACGAATTTACAACGAACATCACAAGGATTTATACCTCTTGCGCCAGAACATTTTAAAAAAAAAACTTTGCACAACTCTACTGGATAAAACTGAATACGTTGTTCATTCGAGAAATTTGAAATTCTATCTGGAACAAGGAATGGTGTTAAAACATGTGAATAGAGTTATCGCATTCGATCAGAAGCCTTTTATGAAAGAATACATTGATTTTTAACACAAACATGAGAACCAAAGCTACAAGCGACTTTGAAAAGGACTTTTACAAGTTTAATGAACAACTCAGTTTTTGGAAAATCTATGGAAAATGTGCGAAATAGATGTGATATTAGACTAGGAAATGAAGAATTTTCAATGAAACAAGCTAAGAAAACAAATTTCAAATGCTTTAACATCTTTGACGACAACTGTATAGCGAGTCACATGTACAAACAAAAGGTTAAATTTAACAAACCGATTTACATAGGATTTTCAGTTCTCGACCTCTCAACATTGCTAATGTACGAGTTTTATTACAACAAATTAAAGAAGTTTGATCCAGATTTGAATCTGTGTTACATGGATACAGACAGTTATTTTCTAGAATTGAAACGAGATCCTTTTAAAATTATTAAAGAAAAATATGTAGATGACTTTGATACAAGTGATTATCCAAAAGATCATGAATGTTTCACTACTAAAAATAAGAAGGTAATAGGGAAATTCAAAGATGAGTTAAATAGCGAAGTTTTAGAAGAATTTTGTGGTTTAAGGTCTAAGATGTACTCGTACAAATATCTAGATAAAAACCCAGTTAGGTGTAAAGGAATTAAGAGAAGCGTTGTAAATAAAACAATAAATATCGAAAACTTGAAGAGATGTTTGTTCGAAGATAAAGAAGAATTTAGGGAGATGACAGTAATCAAAAGCTATAAACATGAGTTGTACACCGTTACTATAAACAAGTTAGCACTGAACGCTAAAGATGATTAAGAGAATTGTCCTAGAAAATAAGATCGATACAGTACCGTATGGCTATGAAGCGAAATCTTAGATATGTAAATGGATTTGATTTTGATTCACTGCCACAAATGCAAGAAAAAAACGAAAAGTATAGATTCAAAAATCGTTCAAACTCAAAATGGATTGTATAGAATTGCAGCAAAATGTTCAAAATGTAAGACAAACAAGAGTAAGTTTATAAAGAATCCAAATCCAAAACCTGTTAAGCAAGAATTGAAGACTAAAGATGAGATAGAGATTGAAGCTCGAGAAATTCATGCACCAGTACGAAAAAAGTTTAAAAAGAGAAAAATTATAACATTAGGAATTGACGATTTATGCGCAGCAGATTTAGTTATAATGTCTAACTATTCAGATCAAAATGATGATGGATTTAAGTATATGTTTAAATGTTATTGATACTTTCTCAAAATATGCTTGGTCAAGAGCTATCAAAAGAAAAAACGGCAAGGATATTTCAAAAGCTTTCGAAGATATAGTAAAAGATGCCATAAGGATCAATCACAAACCTCCAAACTTACTTCATACAGATAAGGGTTTAGAGTTTAAAAATAAAGAAATTTAACGATGTTTTGAGAAAATACAACATTAAGATTTATCATACTGAAAACGAAGAGAAATCAAGTATTGTAGAGAGATATAACAGAACTCAAAATGAGAGAATGAAAGTAATTTTTGAGATTAATAAAAACTTTAAATGGATCGATATTCTTCAAAAAATCGTAAACAATTATAAACGATACGGTTCACAGCACAATCAAAATGAAACCGAAAGACGTAGATAAGGATGCAGAAAAAGGAGTTATTAGAGACCGTTTTCAAGTATGTTCCACCTGAAATTCACACGAAAACTAAATTTAAAAGTCAATGATCATGTAAGAATTGTTAGTAAAAAACAAACATTTTCGAACAAATATAAGAACAATTGGGTCAAGAGAAATCTTTGTGATTTATCAAATTAATAACACAGATCCTGTAACTTATAGTATAAAAGATTTAAATAATGAAGAAATAACCGGAAAGTTTTTATGAATATGAATTGAGAAAGTCAAAGATTTTTTCTATATAAATGGAGGCCCAAAAGAAATGTTCAATGTACAAAGAATTAAAAGGTTTTGAAGAATTTTATAAAGATAAGAGTAGAAAAGATGGAAATTATTTATAATTGTAAAGATTGTTATAGGAAGTATCATAAAGAGCTGTATGATAAAATAGAAAAATTAACTTTGGAAGAGAAAGAATGTCTTAAATGTAAAGAAACTAAAAAAATTTCAGAGTTTAATAGTGACCACTATAGTAGAGATAAGAAAGACTCATATTGTAAAGATTGTGTAAAGAAGAAATCACCATAGATTATATTATGAAGATACTCAATGTGAATGTGGAAGAACTATAAAATGGTTAAATAATTATCAAAAAACATTTACAAACAAAATATCATAATTCAAGAGTTTAACATTTTCATCGTGTAATAATATTGTTCTATATAAAATGGAGTCTCAAAAGAAATGTACAAAGTGTCAAGAAGAGAATAGAAAAGACTGTTATTGTAAGGAATTATATGATTAAAATGAACAAATTAACTTTAGAAGAGAAAAAAGTGTTACTTTTGTAAAGAAATTAAAAATATTTCTGAATTTTAATAACTGGCAGTATAGTAAAGATAGAAAAGATGCTTTTTGCAAAGATTGTGCTAAAATAATTTTCAGCGAAAGTTATAAAACCGAAACGAAATGCGCCTTGTGAATATGAAAAAAGAATTCTACAATGGTTACCTAGTTATGCTAAACATTTACAAACAAAATATAATAAATCGAGAGTTTTTTAGTAAAATTTAGAAACATTTTCATCGTGTAATTTAAATATTCTATAAATCAGTCGAGATTCCTGCCATATTTGTAGTAAAATGATTTCCGTTGTATAAAATATTCAAAGATTCTTTCATTTGGTTGTAGAGATTTATACTATTTGGATCTCCATGTCTTAATAAAATTTCCATTTCTGGGTAGTAATCAATTTCAAGTTCTTTCAATCTTTTCGGTATTTCTCTCTTTTGAGCTCTGATAACGTAATAAGGATATTCCCACATGTGATTCTTCTTAATTAATACAAAAACATGGTGTTTTTTTCTTTAGCAAAATCTTTACAAACAAGGTCTGGTTTCATTAATTCCATTCGCAATTCTTGATTCTCTATTTTCAAGGATTTCATTTGACCTGAAATTTGTAACTGTTTTATTTCATCTTTTAAACTGCTTATTTTCGTTTTTGAGTTTGTACTCACCATATTTTCTAATGGAAGGTAATACTTCTTTCGTAACCCAATTTTTAAACAATTTCGCTTCTGGTTTATGCGATCTCAAAATTAAAGAATAAAGTCCAGATTCATTAACGAAAACAGTGTTATTTTTGGAAGTTTGAAGGTAAGCTATTTATAGCCCCCCTTATATTTAGATTAAAATAGAAGTTTTTATCATCTTCGTCAACGTTTTATTCTGATCGTTTGCATAGTATTTTCATATTCTAGAATTTTTGCTACGTCTTTAGCCTTAAACCAGATCACATTGTTTTCGTCAACAATCGTAAAGATATGTTTGTTATTGAATTTTAGTTGATTATTGAATAGGTCTACAACTGTCTCCATTTAGATAGAAAAAGAAATTTAACTAGTAATTTTTATTTTGAGAATAAAGCCCAGATTCATTAATGAAAACAGTGTCTGGATGTAATTTTTGTAAGAGTCGCGATTCGATACCCTTGTCAGAATCTATGTTTTCAAAGCTTTTTTTGTATTTTTCTTTAACATTGTCTTTATTCATATATTTTTTGTGAATATTTGTGAGGTGGCCCTCGAGGGCTACCTTATCTTTTTAGATAAAAGTATTGGTATTTATCATCATTATCAACTCGTTTTGAAAGTTTGAAGGTAAGAACGATTCGTTCCCCCCCTTGATTCATCATTCTTTCGACAATCTTAAATATATTGTTGTTTTACTCTCATTATTTATTAAATTTCCCTCAGAGTCTTGTATAGTTAGAACGATTTTTTGAATTCTTTTAATATTTTTTTCTAATTGGAATATAATCGATTTCATTCGGTTTTTCACTGATTTTTGATCCATAAGCAACATTTGGGAAAAAAGTGTACAAAATTTCAGATTCTTTGTGTAAAATGTTCGGTATGATTTTCAAAACTAGGTTCAACGAGATTACAATGTACTTCAATTTACATCGAACGGTCTAAATTTTGGCGTTTTATATTTCCTAAAATATACCTGGATTTGGCTCAATAGTTTCTTGAACAAAACCCTAATAAATCTACAATAATTGCTGAAAACATTATTCTTACTGGTGATTTTATTTGAATTTTTATTAGAGAGATAATTTTTTTTGCATTTTCAAACTTGTTTTCGTCAAAGTTTAAAGATTTATCTGATTGTTTGAATGTTTTTCAGATAATTTTTTAAGGGAATGTTTTATTTGATCGAAAGTATAATATCCTTTGTTTTTTAAACCATAATATTTTGTTATGTTCTTCTCACTAAATCCTATACAATAAGGAGAACTTTCACTAATATTTATTACAAAATTGTCAGAATAAAAACCGCTTAAAACCGATAAAATAATTTGATTCTTCCTCTAAGTGTATAGGATGTTCCAAGTTTAAAACTAATTTAGAGCTTTCTGAAGTCAACTTGAAACAGCTTCATTTTCGCAAGCGTTGCTTCAAGATGAAAAATCTTCTATTTAAATGGAGAAATTTTTTTAAAGCAAAAAGATCAGATAAAACTTCAAACGTTTGAAGAAAATAAGAAAGATCAACCAATCAGATTGTTAATTGTTGGTTCAAGTGGATGTGGGAAAAAAACAACTTTATTATTGAATTTTATCTACAATAGGTTGATTCCTTATTCCAATTTGTATGTTTTTAGTAAATCTTTAGAACAAGACGCATACAAAAAATTACAACAAAGATTTGAAAATATTGAGAAGAACTTAAGCAAAGAAATATCACATTTTTATAATGCTTCTGAGGACATAGTTCCGTTAAGCGAATGTAAACCGAATTCTTTAATCGTTTTTGATGATTGTATTTTGGAAAATCAGGACGTTATTAAGGAATATTTCGTAATGTCTCGTCACAAAAAAACATATCTTGTATCTATCTTTCTCAATGCTTTTCAAAGGTTGATAAACAAGTTTATTAGAAATAATTTGAATATGTTGTGTGTTTTTAAGCAAGACGATCACTATTCGAGAAAGATTTACAACAATTATGTGGGATCTGATATGAGTTTTAACCACTTTAATGAATTGTGTGATAAAATTTGGAAAGAAGACTACGGATTTTTTAACTATTAATCTAACTTTGAAGCTAAAAAATGGCAAATATTTGAATAAATTTTCCAATATAAACGTGTGATAATCTAGTTGTTTTTCATGTTTTTACGGTTTCACGTTCCACGTTCACGTTCATGTTTCACGTTCATGTTTCACGTTCATGTTTCACGTTCACGTTTTACGTTCCACGTTCACGTTTTACGTTCCACGTTCACGTTTTACGCTCCGTGTTCACGTTTTACGTTCCACGTTTCGTGTTCTCGTTTCGTGTTCACGTTTCCACGTTCCACGTTCACGTTTCAAAATTTTCCTAAATAAATGGCGAACGTAACTTCTGAAGAAGCGAAAAAAACTTGATCAAATAGAAAAGAAATTAATCAAAGAATTTAAAGAACAGATTCGAATTGATGAAAAAGAACAAGAATTTATTCAAAAAATTAATCAACCTGTAACATCTGCAATAAAAAATGTTGAGGGCAAAATTGAAAATGTTTTAAGCGATAATCAAAATTTGATGAATTTGGTTCCAGTTGTACGACAATTTGCTGATATTTCGATACCAGAATCTGAGTTTGAATTGCCAAAATTACCATCTTCAACACCATTTAGACCTCGAATCATTGAAGACTCTACCATAGTTGAACCAATAAGTCCTGGAACAACGGATATAATAATTGGTGAAATTGGTAAAAAATTTCTTCCTAGAGCAAAGGATGATAAATTTGGTTTGTATTGGGACAGAAAAAAGAAAAGTTTTATGATTGGAAATTTGCCCGTGAATTTTGAGCATAATGATATCATTAATTAATGAAAAAACATATGAAGGAACTCAAGGTTTATGGAGATTATTAACAGGCACTGATGTTTCCAAAAGACGGTTTATATTCTGAAGAAGACTTGAAAAAGTATACTGAAATTTTATGGAAATCTGATTCAATTTACAAAAATAATGATCCATCAACTAAGAAACCAAAGTCAAGTTAAAGGTTAAAAAATATCTCAATTTGATATTAAACCAATTTGGGAAAAAAGAATCGAAGGATCAGGTGTGAGAAAATACAGTGATAATAAGATTGAATACAGATATATCGACGATTTGACAAAACTCGATGGAATTATTAATTATATTTATGCTCAAGAAAAGGCTGGAAACAACAATTTTTTGAACGAAAAGAAAGCGATTAAAAGATTTTATTTCGAACAAACTTGATGAAATGATTGAAAAACCTGATGGAATTAAATATTTAAAACGAGTTTTTGCCGGCAATAAGTTCATCTATGATTGAGGGTAGTGGACTTTTGAATGATTTTTATCAACAATTTACCTTTTGAATTACACGTACCAACTTATCAGTATCTGGGGCCTGGCACAAAACTCGAAAAAAGACTAAAAAGAGGAGATCCTGGTATAAATAAATTAGATCAAGCTGCTATGGAACACGATATTTTTTATGCAAAACATAGAGACACAAATTCCAAACATATCGCAGATAAAGTTTTGCAAGATAAGGCAATGGATAGATTTTTATCAAAAGATGCTAGTTTAGGTGAAAGATTTGTTGCGCTTCCAACAGCTGGAGCAATGTTTTTGAAGAGAAAACTAGGAATGGGAATCGAAGAGAACTTGAAATTTTAACTATATAAATGGAGGTGAACGTAAACTTCAGCAAAAATCAGAAAGAAAAAATAAAATCCGCTTTTAAGAAGAAAATACCCGTTAGTATTCAATTTAAAATAGATCAACTAAAAAATGGCGAAGATAAGATATTTTTAACAAATAGACAATACAATAAACTCGAAAAACATAAGAAAAACAATAAAGGAACCAGAATAGAATTTTCTTATAATCAGTTGAAAGAACTCAAAAATGGTGGACTTTTGAAAGATTTATTAGATTTTGGAGAAAATATTCCAGTTGTTAAAAAATGTTGTTCCTTATGTTCGTAAAGCTGCTCCAATCGTTTAAAAAAGATGTGATTCCTATTGTTCGAAACATTTTAAATTGGTTAGATAAAGAGTTGGAAGATGTTACAGGATCTGGATTAGATGAAAAAACTTTGAATTACGTGAAATCAAACATCGGAAAAAAAAATTTGAACCCTTAACATTCGGAGAATTGGAAGAAATCTGCAAAAACATTAAACATTTTAGAGGAATTTTTATGCGCGATACATTACCTGAAAAAGTTAAGAAATTTGAATGTGGAATTGTGAATTTAGACTCGATTATGGGAAGTGGAACACATTGGATTTGCTATTATAAAAATGATAAGATTGCGTTTTATTTTTGATTCGTATGGAAGAATTGAGGACAAACCGCCGATAGAATTGATTAAATATTTGAAAAAATCAAGCGTCTACTACAATGATTCTCAGATTCAAGACTATAAAGATCCCCCAATTTGTGGTCATTTATGTGTTTTTGTGTTGAATGAACTGAGTGATGGTAAAGATTTTAAAAGAAGTTGTTAAAAAATTATTGCTTAATATAAATTATGGATTCACAAAATATTTTTGACGTATTTGGAACACAAATTATTCAAAATGTAGATAATAGTTTGAATTTTGATAGTTTGAGAAATGAGTTTTGATAACAAGTTAGAAAATGTATTACAAAACCTTCCAGATTCAGAATATGTTTGCTGTCGAGATTAAAGATTTTAAAGCAGAATATGATAACAAACTTGCAAATTTTCATGAGTTCAAATGAAGTTGCTGATAAAATAAAAACATTGGAAAAAGAAGTTGATGATGGTGTAAAAAAATTATTTACCAATTTAATGTCTCACATCGAAAAAGCTGATGAAATTACTGAAGCGATCAAAGTTGAAAAGAATTATGTTAGTTTGGCTAATAAGAAAAGAATTGTCGGTGTTCGACCTGGTATTGACAAACATGATGTTGTTGTTAAAGAACAAATTTTAAAACCTCTAAAATTATCAGAAAAACATCGATATTGTTGATTTACATGATCCGAATGTTAAAAATGCCTTAGATTTTAAAGGAAAAAGAATTAGCGGTGTTAGTGAAGGAATTAATCCATTTGATGTTGTTTGTAATGATTCAATTAGAAGATCCTATTAAAAATGTTTAATGAACTAAAACAAAATTATGAGAATCATAAACAGCATGTTAAAAGATTTTAACAACAGAAGTCTATGAAAAACTTGAAGCGAGAAGTAAAAGATCTATAGAAAATTGTGATGAAAAAATTTACAAATTTTGAGGAAAATTTCAATCTATATAAAGGCGATCTTTATGGAAAAATAAACAAACTTTTTGGAAGATTTCGCTAAATTTCAAGAGGGTTTTAATGAAACCGATAAGAAAAAATGGTTGAAGTTTTTAAAAGAGTAGTTACTAATCAATCTTTACTTCATGATAAATTAATTAAACTAGGAAGAAAAACTTTGGCGAAATTAATGAAAAAGTTATAAAAATAAGCAGTCTTTTGATAAGTTTAGTTTAGATGCCACAAAAAACTTTTGAGAATATTGATCATAAACTCGTTGAATACAACGATTTATATCTCGATAAAGTAAATAAACTAGAAGAAAACTTTAATAAATTTAAAGAAGATGTCGATAAAAACTTTTGAAAACATCGACAACAGATTTAATGGATTAGGTGGTTACGATGACTAATTTTCCTTATATAAATGGCGCTCATATATTGTGTGAGATGTAAAGAGAAAACTGCCACAAACGATATAAAATACTATGCAAACATTAACGGAGTTAAGAGAATATCTGGAAAATGTGCTGAATGTAACTCAAAAAAGAGTCAATTTATAAAAACCTTGATTTTGAAAATTTTTTCTTAATAAATAGAGATGGCCGGGACATTACAGTGCTTTCGATCTTTTTATCATGCAACACGAAAGAGATTTGAAAAAAGAACATTGGGATGACATTTCTCAAAAAAATATGAATTATCCGAAGATATGATGAGATTATACGTAAACAAATTGAATTGGTTTATAACATTGCAAAATATCAAACCTCTGTCCCCAGAGTTCATTCAAGAAAATATACATTATCAATTAAAAGATCATATGTCTGTTTCTTTGTCTCTATCAACACTTGAGTATAAAGTTTTTGGATGAAAATAAAGATACAGTTGATTGGAACAATATTATAGATAGCGGTTACTATCCTGTGCAAATTTTATTGAAATATGTGACCGAGATCGCAAAATTTAAGGAAGAGAATCCTGAATATGACGAAGTAGATCATTAAAAAATGACTCTAATCTTTTTAATTATTTTACTAAAATTTATATCTTTTCTTATAAAAACGTACATTAGATCGATGAAAAAATGATACATGATGTTTAAAATTTCTAAATTTTCTCTTATTAAATGGCGGACTACAGAAAATATGCTAGTGATATTGAAAGGGCGGAGTTTAAAAATTTCTATCCAATTAGTAAACAACATTTTGAATGAACCGAATAAAAGAACTGGAGTTTAATATTGATTTTGGAGATAACTTTTGCTCGTCTAACTTCCAGTTTTATATTTCTGGAACTTTAACAAAACAAGATGGTCAAGCATATCTTGGAACTGATAATGTTAGATTAATCGATAATTTTATACCGTTTTTATTTTCTAAGATTGAAGTAAGAAAACACAATAAATTGATAGAAGAAGTCGAAAAACTGTGGCCAATTAAGCACAATTAAAGGAACTATTTCGTATTCAAAAAGTGATGTTATTTCTCAAACTTCTAATGGCTTTGAATCAGATTTTAAATTTGGTGTTTTTGAAGCAGCTGGAAATTTATCTCATTTTGGATTAGGATTTTTTGAAAATGTTACTATTCCGATCTATAAAGGAGGATTTTATCTAAGTTTTATAAGAGCAGAAGACGATGATGTGATTCTGAAGACTGCAACTGGAAATGTTATGCCATGTTGATGGAAAAATAACAATTACAGATTTTTTTATTAGAGTTCCAATGATTGATTATAAAATCACGAGTAAAATTAGGTTGATTGATTGAAATTACAAAAAGTCAAAACATTATGTTTAATTTTCTAGATTGGCAATGTATTGAACAAAAAGGTATTTCCGGAACAACTTATTCGTTCGATATCACAAATATTTATAGAAATATCTTCAATCCCAAGTTCGTTTATCATAGGTTTTCAAACAGATAGACAGAATAATCAAGAAAAAAATCCTTCAAAGTTTGATAGTTTGGATGTAAAAAAATATCAGAGTAAAATTGAACGGTTCTTATTATCCAGATGAATTACAAAATTTAAACATTTCCGGAGGTCTTTTCAGAATCAATGTATCAGATGTATCAAGATTTTAAGAAAGTTTACTGTAATAATAAGGAAATGTTATTACAATCCTAAAGAATTTTTAGCGAATAGACCTATTTATGTCATTGATACAACAAAGAGTTTGAACAAATATTTCTGGTTCAAAGAACGATATAATTATCAATATGGATTTTCAAAAAGCTTGTTACAAACGCGATTTGTTATGTTGTTGTTGTCTCTGAGAAATTTTTAGCCTATGATGTGATTAAGAACGATATTAGAGAAATTCAGTAAAAATCACGTTATTTTCACTATTATTCATCCGGATAATTTTTAAAACTTTACAGAATTGTTAAAGACATTGATATAAGTATTCCATTTTTAATTTCAAAAGAATATCTTAAAAAAATGGGGATGATATTAACAAAAAAACTATTCCAAGGTTCATCTTAAGGGTTGGACCGGAAGTTTATGAATTTTAAAAAATACTTTAATATTTACTGATCCTATTATACCAAATTTCAGCAAAAAAGCTCCAATAGTTCTCGAGATATAAGAGTTTTAAGATAAGGGATGATTGGGGGTAGTTTTTGAAAATTTTGTATATTTTCATGAAATTTTAAGTTTGAACTCGCTTGTTTTTGAAGTTTCAGATTTTTCTGATAATTTTTTTTATTTTTTTATGATATATTAAGAAATAGGGGATGATTTCACCCTTATGGATAAGTTTAAGTCGAAAGAGTTAAGTATTTACTATATGTGTACCAAATTTCATTAAAAATCGGTTGAGTGGTTTTTGAAATATAAAATTAATTAATAAACTTGTAAACTAAGCAATCCTAATTGTAAAAGTGAGAACAACTTATATAGCAGAGATATAGCTAATATATCTTTCGAGACTCTCCGTAGCTCAGTTGGTAAGACGCTTGCCTTCAAAGCCTGAGGTTCTGGGTTCAAATCCCAGAGCTTCAGGCGCGCTTTTTATTGAGGAAGACATGGTTGTCGTTCAGTGGTTGGGGACAAGTCTTTACACGAGTGGCCATAGTGTAATGACTATAGAGAACAAGCCGAGTAATGACAACTGTGGTTGGCGCGCCATTTGCTTCCTCACCTTTCCACTTCATTCCTTAATTCCTTCTCTTCCTTAATTCGTACATTCCTTCTCTTCACTTAATTCGTTCATTACATTCATCATTTCCACATCATTCATTAATACTACATTACACTTACAAAACACCCGACACATCAAATTCCCTAATTGTATCTCTCCATCAACTTCTACACAGTAGTTACCAAAGAAAAATGAGACTTGGGAACAAAAAAATTCCAGAGTTAAGACCCGAATTACAGCTCCTAGCCATTAACTTGGTTGGACAGTAGCAGTGCAGGGCCAAGTCTCTAAACAAATAGACACCGTAGAAGTTGAATGTGATGTGATTCCCCATAGCGCAAACACGCACACTAACAACACTACAACCAAAGACACAATCATTCATTTTGTCCTTTTACAATAATTGATGATGTTCATATTATTCTCTTTTCATTCCTTCTAAAACTTCAAAAATATACTCTTTCGCCACTGAAAAATCCCGATTTCTCCCGTAATAATCTTTTATAATCGTACACATAATATCCTAAATAGTTGTTACAATAGAATGAAATTATTTCTATTTATCTCTGTTTGTAGAAATGTAAACACAAACATTTGCGCTGAAAAAATTTATATCTCGGCAGACTTAGTTCCATAATCTCCAAGGAGTATAATGCCAACTGTTACAAGTGTTATAATAGAGGAGAAATTGTTGATAAAAGATTCGTTTGTAGAGATTGTAATTTAATTTTGTATGAAAGACCTAAAACCTAAGAAATTTCGAAATAAACTAACACATTTGAATAATTGCTTATGAAATTACAATACGGAGGTGAGAAAACAAACAAAATTTGTTACAGAATTTAGAAAACAGAATAAAAATTTTTACTTATCTCTTGGAACCGTTGAAAAAAATTATTTTCCTTTTCAAAGAATACATTAGGTTTGTTGGTTTAAATACACACGTTTATTATGAAAAGATATTACCTGTTATTTTTTCATTATCTGGATGTTGAATTTGTTTTATGATTTTGAACCAGAAATCCTCGATGATTTTATAGTACATTTGGAGAAATTAAACGAAGAAACTCTCTTGAAAAGAATGCGGTTTTACTCACATTCTCCCCGACTTCTCGAGTGATTGTTAGCAAATTTCATTTTTTCCGTCTTTAAATTTTTTCTATTTAAATGGAGTTCTTGAAGGAGTTAAATGATATTGGAGAATGTAAGTTTAAAGAGTATAAGAAGTTAAAATGAATTGGAAGAAAGGAAGAAACATAGAATCTTGAATTTGGAGAAAATGAAAGATAAATTCGGGTTTACAATAATTGCCGAGTTGGAAGATTGTAAAGTTACACTTGCCGAACCAGATTTTTGACTGTTTTGGATGAGAAAAAGATTAAAGAATTAAACAAAAATGAAAAATTACACTTGATTGTTACTGGAAAAGGAAGACTATATAAAGATAAAGACTGTGTTACAATTAACTTTGTAGAATAAAGATTTTTTATTAAGAATTTCTTTGATTTTTTCATTAAAACAGCTTATAAATGTAGAAGCAAACATTGAACAGTTAAAACAGCTAAAGATTCGGTTTATTTAACATTCGTGCTTTCCTGTTAGATTTTAATTAGATTTGGTTTATATGGTTTCAATGGACAGTATTTTTACAATTGATTTTTCTGTCTGTCCAAAAAAGTGGTCTAGGAACCCCTTACTGTTTGATTTTACAGATTTCGTTTTATTGTCCTTTAAACAGTATTTTCCCTTGATTTTCTGTGTGTCCAAAAAGTGGTCTAGAACCCCTTACTGTTTGATTTTACAGATTCGTTTATTGTCCTTTAAACAGTATTTTCCCTTGATTTTCTGTCTGTCCCAAAAGTGGTCCAGAACCGGCATATTCATATCTAATAGTATCCTATTATATAATTATCCCAATAAGAAGCTTATTGAATTGAGCCTCAATCTCAATGTGACCATGTCTTATCACAGTAAATCTGTTTCTAAATCAGTTATTTATTACTTCATTTAAACATATTTTGGGTCATTAGAATTTGAGAGAAACTATAAAAAAAATTATTCTTGAAATTCTTAAGAAAAATGTAAATTTCGAAGATATTCAAAGTTAAAAGATTGATTGGCCACCATTTTGAAAATATTAAAGATAATTTCATGATATTTTTTTCAGTAACTAGCCGTGGTATTGTAAACATAAGAGCTACATCTGGCATGATTTAATTAAATTACTTTTTAAGATAATAATTTTTTTATAAAAAACACCATACTGACAGACAGATGGAAAAGTAAGCATGGGAGACAAAATTTTCGTGTTGTGGAATATGTTTGTATTCACCTCAGCAATAAGTTAACGTAGTATAAATGTATCCAAAGAGTTACCGGACACTCTGTATATGTACAATTTTGCATTTAACCCTAAGGAATATTGTTACGTGACTGTGGCGCGTACCCTTACTATTTTATGAACTTCTGCACATTCATGTACAGTTTTTTTTTGGCAAGTGTTATGAACTATTATCAAAGTCATTTAGCCTTTGAAAAGAGAAGCAAACTGAAAACTGACATACGTGTTGAACATTTTACTAGTACCAATGATTAAATCTCGTAATAAATGTTCAGTAAACACCTAATACCTTCCACATACATTTTTCACTAATTCAGAATGCTTTGTGTTGAACGTAATAAAACAGTAGAGGGTAAGGACCATGCCACACAATCTGTCGTCGCTGAAGTTGTTTAAGAATTGCAAATGCACAATTGCAAGTATAGCTCATACCATTCTGTCAAGCGGACAGATTTACAGATACATGCGAAAAAATATAAAGTTTGCCACATCCTTAGACAGAAATTGTGTCAGTACGCTGAGTCGTAGATTTTAATGACGCTCAGCGAAAATTAAATGGTGAGACCTTGCACCATCATAAATTAAAAATGTGTGCATATGGAGATAGAGTTTCATTGAATACTTAAACCGCCTACAAATGGAATTTGATATATGATATCTTGTCATATGATACACTCACTTTTTTCGTTATTAAGTTAAATTTCATATCAGCATTCCTAATAGCAAAAGTTATGGTGAGCTAAGGAGGGTACTACAACTCAAGAGTGCGCTGGAATCAAATCTTGTCGGCGTCTCTTAGAATTCAATTTCCACTCTATGGATTTTCTGTTACCCTATAAATATTAGAGTGAAATGTTAAAAGTTCTATGGGTTGTCATGCATTCTCACTGTACTCAGCGTTTCCAATAAATAAATGGAGCTAAATAAATATTTTTAAATTGTATGGATAAGCTCGTTTCTGAGACATCATTACAGATGAACACAGATATTATACAGGATGAAGTGAAACTTTACAGCCCCTTAATGATGGGCTTCCCTAATGCTAAGCTAGTAATGAATATGTTAGCATAGAGTAATAGAATCCTTTTGCGTCATCAAAAGTCGTATCCTCTCGTCTCAGAACTCTTGTATTATGCTGTTGATCCAGGAAATGTTCCACACGATCTTCGATAGAGACACGAATGAAAAAATGGCAAGTATCGAAAGCTACATGTTGCGGTATGTTGCTCCAGGATATTTACAACAGAGATGTCACCAGAAACGTTGACATTAACTACGAAATATAGTTCGTACAGGGACTGATAGTAATCTTGAGCATTTTCAGTTCCTGAAGTTATTTATGCTTCCCAATAGATATTTCAAGTAGAACCCAATAAGTTCATTGCAGTATTTTCTGCTATCTTTATAAAGAAATCTAAAAATAAATAATATTTATTTTTCTGAACATGAAAACTGTTTAGTAGTTACTTTTTAACTTTCATGATACAAAGAAACTTACGACTAGTTGATAATTAATAATCTGCTTATGAATAAGAGTATTTTTACATACTTGAATTATAAATCTTATTCGATGATACAATGGTTAAAAACTAAAAGATTTGCTTTTTATATCACCTGAGTTTAAATGTCATTATTGAAATTTACTCATAATCGCATTAATCTTCATCAATCACAATACAGGAAAATCTGAAATTCAATTATGTATAACGCGTGCTCGAGACGGTCCGTATATTAAATACAATCTCGCAGGTTAAATCGCAAATTTCTCTGCAACTGTTCACTTTATTACTTGAATAAACAAATATACTCAAATACATCCAGTATTAATACATTCTTATACTAATTACAATGCAATACTAGGAACTTTGACGACAACATATTTTATTACAGGTATTTAATAAAATCGTAATTATAACATTCAATTGTTGTGAACTTTACCTATTTCAGTATTTTATATGGAATTATTTTTTTTTTTTTTAATATGATTAACTTAATGAAGTATCTAATTTATCTTTTTCATTTTTTTGTGGATCTAAATTTTTCAATGAAATTAGGTTTATTTGAATGATTTGAATTTATTCGATTAGACATGATGTGTTTTCTGCGTTTCTGAGTCTAAACTGTTACATTTTTTGTTGTAATGATTGGAAACAAAGTAAAATTCTGAGGGATTGTTCATCTTCTACTTTTAAGTTTCTTGTTTTTTAATAGTTAAACCTCTGTTAATCCATTGAAATAAAACAATTTACACCCAAATTACCAGTCAGCACGTAACTAGATTGACTGAATTGTAGATTTTCCTAGGCATAAATATAATCGCGTCAAATTAATCACTAGGAAAATTAGCATTTTATTTTTACAGAAAGTACACAACTGATTACTCTACTTCAAAATTAGAATCTTATATACCAGCCTAATTCCATTTCAATACGCTCTTCATCCATCCAGACAAACGATGATTACACGTTTTATGGGGTTGTAATTCTGTAATGAGGTTCTCAATAATTTTCGTACTGGCATGTGATGGGCAAACTTGAAATATTATTAGGTAAGTGATAACTAAGCTTACCACTGGAGTATCTAGAATAATATAACTTTTGCATCTTTTTCTATACGCTAGACACCCAGTATAAAATTCGGCTAAGCATTTACGTACTCCAACTGTCTATCTGCAGGATATCTGGAGAATTGTCTCATC
Organism: Homalodisca vitripennis; assembly: GCF_021130785.1. Taxonomy (NCBI): domain Eukaryota; kingdom Metazoa; phylum Arthropoda; class Insecta; order Hemiptera; family Cicadellidae; genus Homalodisca; species Homalodisca vitripennis. The sequence continues at coordinate 7,434 of NW_025782946.1, read as the reverse complement.
TATAGATTATAAATTCTTTATGAAACTTGATTTATACATAGACAAGGAAAGATATCGAATAAAGTATATTTCTATGCTTGGAATATGACTGAGAATTATTGAAATCTATCACTGAGTAAGTTGTGCAGATTTTCTCCTCTCCTTCTGCCTGGCGCTGTTAAAGTGTCATTATGACATCCTCATAATGGTATTAAACCATGCAATTTTGCCTGCAACCTCCAGAAGTAAAGCTGTTTTGAGCGATCTTAAGAATAAATATGACAGTATAAAAAAATATGAATAAAAATACAAGTGTTCTCTATCTGTTAATTTGATAAACTGGATTCATTTCGACTATGGATCAAGACATGAAATAAGGCGATTTCTTACTATTGGCCGAGTAATTTAATTTAGCATAATCTAAGATCACGTGATGGTCTGATAGGTTGGCATATCGTCCTCTGTACGCTGCCTGGGCAGTAGTTGATCAGACATTCCATGCAATTGGGTAGTCAACGTGAAACATTGAAATGGTCATTATCGTGTGAATAATTATAAACAGCACTAAACATATTTATCATCTGTGGCAAATAAATGCAAGATGAAAGTGACTTCTGGGTAAAAGTTGAAAAGCTCATAAAAATAGTAATTGAGTTTTTATAAGGAAAATTCCGATAGATTGAATATTACGAAAAGGTGAGAAACACAAATCTCTCTTACAGGGTGCTGGGCTCTGACTACGTGTCCGTTTATTTAGCTTTAAATAATAATAACATTAGGTAATTTTTAAGTCTGTATTTATTTTTGTGAATTAACTTCATCCCCTTTTTACTAAACTGTTCATGGTGGTTTAGTCGTATAATCTACTTATAAAATATTTCATTAACTTACTAATTTAAAAACAAAAACTCCAATAATATACGTTTTTTACTCCTGGGAGACCTTTCGTACTTAATGAGCACATCATCAGACCCACATAACTGAATAAAAGTGGTTACAATAATAATATAAACAATTGTGTACTAAATAAAAACATATGTCTTTAAAAATACGAGTAGATAATTATTTCTAATGACATGGAAGCAGTATTGTCTATGTATTATACATATACATATATAATAATATTTATATATGATATACAGGGTGTACCACATGAAGAAACGAGGGAGAAGAAGAAACTGATCAGGACTTGGGTTTCTTTCCCACCCCTAACGGGTTAGAACCCCCGGTAATCACACCAACTTTTTTTACGGTCTTTTTGTAAAAAAACTGGGTTGAAAAAAAATTAATGGAAAAAGAGTTGTATATTACCACATAGGTCCAGAAGAAACGCTTAGTTAGCCGAGCTATACAGGGTGGAAAGATTTCGCCCAGATTTCAGTGACCTGACACTGTTAACAAAGGATGGCCCTATTAATTAATTATTTTGCGGCGGTTTTTACCCAGGACGAATAAATTTAATGTACTATTATGCAAATTAAACTAGAGAAAAATTGAATTAAAATTGGTTACCCAGAAACCTCTACACTGCAGTAATGTTTTATGATTATCTGAAGAAACTAAACGCAAAAATTCTGTGTCCAAAGAACAAGTTTTCATTTTAGGTTTTCACTCTCTCGCGCTAGCATTAACTTTGTTAAATCAGAGTGTGTAACCAAACACATTAAAAATTCTATAGAGAGATAACTAAAACTTGTGTGTAAAGGAATTAATTTTCTTAAGTACTTAATGATGTAAAAATAAGCCAATTAAAAATTGTTACATTAAAACCTTTAAGAAAATCAATTTTTAATTTTTTAAATAAATAACGTACGAAGAATAGGACAAAATCGGTTACACTTTTTTTCTTACTGAATGTACATCCTAATATTTGGAGGGGGGGAGAAACATGTTAATTATTGAAAATAATTATGTATAGATTTTATATTTGTATAGAAAACATTCTTTCTATTTTTTCTAATGAAATTCACATATTAGTTAAAAAAACTTTAGTGTCATAAAATCTGAAACTTAACAATAATTGCGGAATTAATTTACGTTATTCATACAACTTTTCTTGTAACAAAATAAAAAAAAAAAAAAAATTATTATTTTTCCATAGGTTGGCAGTACTAACAAAAAGGCTGGTTTCAAACAATCACCAATTTACGAACTTTTTTTGAATAATTTTATATTGAAGTGTCATATCAGATAAAGTTAAGTGTTATAATATTAGATGGCAGTATAAAAAGTTTTTAATATGCCGATTTCAATTTTCTAATGAAGAATATGCCGACATAATGTTCTGTTACGGATATGCTAATGGAAATGCGGGAAGCTGCATTCGGACGTGAATATTCAGGAAAGGATTTCCTACAAGGCGGGATTCCCCGAATGCGAGGGGAAAACCTTTTTTCAGTGTATTCAGTTTTTCTAAGAACGAAAATGGATCATTTCCGAACAATTTCGTTTTCGGTTGAAACGGCAGGCACATCATCGCGTTAACGGATGGAACTTCAAGTGATTTCAACATTATTCATCGTAGCCCGGGTACTAGTACGAGGCCGGAATTGCGTATCGCAACTGGGTTTATACGTGAAGAAACAAAGTGTGGCGCATCTTGCGGTTTAAAGAGAGACTTCATCCTTTTCCACCTGCAAAAAGGTAACAACATTTGCTGCCGGACAGATTACCCTTTACGGTTAAACTATTTCAGATTGGCTTTCTATAGACAATGCTGATAGGGTGAATTCAATTTTATTTCCTGATGAAGGCAACTTTCACGAGAAAAACGGGTCCTTCAATTGTAGGAAATAGTCATTCATTATGGAGCGAAGAAATGATTCACATGGTACCGTAGGAGAAACCTTTTTCCTACACAGATTTCACATTAATGTTTTGGTCGTGCCGTTATTGATGGACAAAATTCTAGGACCATTCGTTTTTGAAGGGAAAGCCTTACAGGAAATATGTACGGAACAATTTCTGAAAAATGATTGTACGGCTCTTTTGGAAGATATCCCTTTACAAATAAGATTAAAAAAATGATTTTCCAACACGATGGTTTAACTCTTCATTTTTCTTTAGTAGCTAGAAATCATTTCGAATGCTTAATTTCTTGAACTGGATTGGGCGTGGTGGTGACCAATCAACTGGCCACCACGATCGCTCTATCAAGACTTATCGCCTCTTTGACTACTTCTTGATGGGGACATATCAAACGCTATGGGTGATAGAAACGTAAAGTTGACTACCAAGGAAGAAATTACTCGTTAGAATTCGCAACGCATTTGGCAGTTATAAGAAACAATCCAGACATCATTTCGCAAAGCCACCACAAATATTTTACGTTCGAGCAGAGTGCTGTGTGCATTGTGAAGGAGGTCGGGGGAATTTCAAACAGTTACTAAACTAAGGTTAGTTATTTTGTTAGCATTTATTTTTTTTGCAATAGTAAGTGGAAAAATAAAAGTTTATAACAAAACATCGTACGTTTAGCAAGAAAAATAAGTGTGTAAACCGATTTTGTCTATTTCTTCGTACGTTATTTGTTTTATAAAAACTTGATTTTCTTATAGTTTAACGTATAATTTTTATTGGCTTATTTTACATTCATTATCTTAATAAATTAATTCTTTACAAGTTTTGTTAAAGAATTTTTACGTGTTTTTTTTACACATTTTAAATCAAAGGTAATCTACTTGTGAAACCTAAATGAAACTTGTTTTTGGACACAGAAATTTTGCCGTATTTCTTCCAGTATCATAACCTTACAGCAGCTAGTGTTCTTGGTAACAATTTTATTCAATTTTCAGTTCAATTTGCCATAATATACATTAATTTTTACGTCCTGGGGTAACGCCAAAAATATTTAATTGGGCCTCCTTTTAACGGTGGCACGGAAAATTGGGCGAAAATCTTTTCACCCTGTATAGCTCGCTAACTATGCGTTTCGGACCCTATGTTGTATATATGAAACTTTTTTCATTAGTTTCACGTAAGAAACAAGTCCTGACATTTCTCCGTTTTCTTCATGGGACACCCTGTATATTACTTTTTGGTATGATATATTATTATTTAAATAATATGTATAATTACACTTATTATACAACATTTACATTAAACTGTCAAAAATTTTCTATTTTCAACATATTTTGGTTGTAGGATAAATCATTTTTCAAATAAGAAATGTACAAAGTTTTTAATAATAAAATTATTTAACCAATGTTAAAGATTAAAGGTTTTGTGGAGGGTGCACTGATGCATACATGTTAACAATTATATAACATATATCGTTGAAAGGGGGATTTCCAAACATAGAGGAAAAAAAAACCCTCGTAGTGTTTGGAGAGGAAAACAAGATGAGGATATAAATGGCTGCAGGGAGAAACGCCCTTCGCGTATGAAACAATCATTCTCTGTTCCTCGTAACTCGTGAAATACCAATCACAATTCTCGTATTCTTCATTTGCATAAAAACACAAGCCCTGTTACTGGTAAACATCTACCGTTTACAGGGCCATACATTGCTTGGTTCAGCATGTTGCAATAGTGGGAGTATTAAACAGCGTAATGTGGAGACTCTTTTCACTCTAGCAGATTCAACGATGACGTCATTATAAAAATCCATAACCTGAATGTTCAAAAAATGGTGGAGTTCTTTGTGAGATCTTCATTCTCTGAAACTCCTGCTCACCTGCACTAATGGACCCAGTTTCAGGTTGGGGTGAGGGCAAAGGTTACGAGGTGGAAAAATAATAAAACTCGTAATTTATATTTTAGTGTCGGAAGTAGTCTTTTAAAGAACAAGTTTCTATTAGCGATTACTAGTATTGGTCAAGCAATTCATAAGGATTGTTACATGATATTTATTTCCAAACGTCGAAGGTAGAATGCCGTCTAGGGGTGAAATGAAATTTGGGTGCTTATATCTTCAAACACTTCACTGTAGAGATAGAGTTTCAAACTTAACAAATATTCAACCGTTCCTGTTCGGAATTTTACTGAAGAAAGTCAATAATCACATTTAGAATACAATAAGAGATTATTCGTGTTTGGACCCAACATATACTTGTTTTGAAACAGAATTAATACTACGAAAACGTAATGCATATGTTTTATATAGATTGTTAGTATAAAGCATCGTCTAAAAATGCACTTATTCTTATTTAAAAATTCGGTCTGTTTACGTTACGGTCCCATGTGTTTTGTCTCTAGTATTATTAAAAGTAAATATTTTATAAAGTTCAATTAGAAATATGAGAGGAGTTTTAAGGTTACTAAAAAAGCATTAATATCTTGTGACAAAAAACTTAAACTCGATTGTATAATGATTTTTTTGTGTTATTTTTTGACCAAAACCTTATAATCATTGGGAATATGATTTATGGGCGCTAGGATATAACTATAGTTTATTGCCTTACGATTAATCAGTATGAAATTAATAATAATTAAAAATGACCTCTCTCTAAAGTTAAAATGTTAACTGGGGGGAAATACAGTTGACGCTACTAATTACAAATATATTAAAAATGTGGTCTGATAAAAAGATTGGTACCGATAATTACTAGAGAGGTATTTTTTGTCCAGTATTCATTATAAAATAGTTCTGTTAATTCTCTGTTTCAGGGACTCTCAAAACCACTGGCTTTCCATATAGCATAAAGTGTAAGCTATCTATATATTATTATTGTTGAGGAGAAATTGGAAATATTTTACTATACACCATTACTTACTTCTGAAATGCCTTTGTGTTACCCAATTACAACAGTAACATCTTCTGAACCGTCCACCTATGATTCGGACACGGTATCTGCGTTGAGGAAACTGATGCAAAGGGCCTTCTTACTATCTATTATTGTTTTAAAAAATTGTTGATCCAACGGTGACATTTTTTAATTCCCAAGCAACAAAACTACATACTCAGTTGTACTAAGAAACATAGTGTCAAAACTGTACATGTATGTTGCTAATTGTCAACCTGACTTCTCTATATTGTTAGGCAGGTGAATAAATAGTCTAACGAATATACAAATTTTTTGTTCTGGAGGAATACAAATAAAAGTAAGGATAGAACACCACCTTAAAATTAACTACTAATTATTTTAATATATAATACTATGAAATATATGATAGGTAACATTTCAAATAGTATTTTGTACATCTTTGAAAACCAAATTACTAAGTATTTCTATAAAATATTATTGTGTATACAATTAGTATTTGTGAACCTTGGAGTTTACCTCCGGCTATCGCAACTTCCTTTTAGTGCTGCACTTTTCTACTTGAAATATTGGGTTGAAACGATGTGAATGTTGAGTTTTACCTCCGGTATACATTCCTCCTAGTGCAGCACGTTATCTCCTTGGAATATTAGGGTTGAAATCAATGTGAATTGTTGAAGTTTACCTCCGGTATATACTCCTTCCTCTTAGTGCGAGCACTTATCTCCGTGAATATGGCGGCGAATCAACGTGAATGTTGCAGATTACCTCCTGTATACCTTCCTCTTAGTTGCAGCACTCTATCTTCCTCTGAATTATTGGGGTTGAATTCAATGTGAATGCTTGAGTTTACCTCCGGTATTACCTTCTCTTAGTGCATCCCAACCCCCTTTTATCTCTTTGAATTATGTGGTTTGAATTCAAAACGTGAAATGTTTGAGTATTACCGTCACGGATCTTCATACCCGTTCCTCTTGAGTTGTCGAGCAACTTATCTACTTGCTGAAATATTGGTGTTGAATTAATGTGAATTGTTGAGTTATACCTCCGGTCATACCTTCCTCTTAGTGCAAGCACTTATCTCCTTTGGATATATGTGGGTCGAATCACCATGTGAATGTTGAGTTTTACCTCCAGGTTTATATTATTACCTTCCTCTTAGTTGCGTAGCAACTATAGTTTAACTGGATTATTGCGGTTGTAAGATCAATGTCGAATGATGCCGTTTACCTCCTACACTGGGTATAACCTTTCCTATTAGTTGCATCGCACTTATTAGCTAACTAAAAATAAGTTCGCGTTTGAATACAATGTGAATGGGTGTCGAGTCTTTACCTACGCGGTTAATACCTTCCATCTTCGTTGCAGCATCTTAATATATTGGCATATTGGCTTGTAATCGATGAGCAATGTTGCGTTTACCTTACGGTATACCTAATTCCTATGGCTTAGTGCAAGTCAGCTCTTGATCTAGCTTCGTGATGATATGGGTTGCTCTTCAATGTAGAATGTTGAGTTTACTCTCCGGTGATACTTTGTCTGTCAGTGCTCAGCCTATTACTCTATTACTTGAATAAATGGGATTGAATCAATTGTCGCAATGTTTTTGAGTTTACCTCCGCTATACCTTCCTCTTAGTGCAGCTCTTATCTACTTGGATCTTGGGTTTGATCAATGTTGAAATTTTTGAGTGTACCTCCGGTATCCCTTCCTCTTAGTGCAGCACTTATCTACTTGAATATTATGGGTTGAA